>NC_080050.1:15167461-15248672 GCF_026212465.1 Amaranthus tricolor | reverse complement strand
TGGCTTTTTCTGGAATAAAGCGGTTCAAACTTGGTTTACTTGCCACGAAACATGGCACACAACACTATTTGGTTTATGTTAATGTGTTGAAATGGTTAGAATCGAAAACAATATTCATATGCTTGAAATTACGTGCTAAGTTGCATCTTTGTAGTTTTTATTAGCGTTTTTTCCATTTTAACGAATAAAGTTGTTCAAACTTGGTTTGTTTGGCACGAAACTTAGCACAAAACACTATTTGGTATATGTTAATGTGTTGTAATGGTTAGAATTTAAAAGAATAGTCATATGCTAGAAATTACGTGACATGTTTCGTTTTTCAGTTTTTATTAGCGTTTTTTTCATTTTATCGATTAAAGTTTTTCAAACTTTGGTTGTTTGGTACGAAACTTGGCACACAACACTATTTTGTATATAATTGTGTTGAAATGGTTGGAATCGAAACAAATAATGACATTCGAGAAATTACGTCCTAAATTGCGTTTTTTAGTTTTGTTTTTGCTTTTTTGGAACTTTCTCGCATAAAGAGGTTTAGTAAACTTGGCACACAACACTATCTCGTATATGTTATTGTGTGGAAATGTCTAGAATCGAAAACAATTGTCATATGCCTGAATTTACGTGCTAAGTGCGTTTTTGAGGTTTTTAAAGCGTTTTTGGCACTTTCTCACGTAAAGTGATTCAAAGTTGGTTTGTTGGCTAGGAAACTTGACACACAACACTATTTGGTATATGTTATTGTGTTGAAATGGCTAGAATCGAAAACAATAGTCATATGCTTGAATTTACGTGCAAAGTTGTGTCTTTGATGTTTTTTTTAGCGATTTTGGCATTTTCTCGAATAAAGTGGTTCACACTTTGTTTGTTTGGCACGAAACATGGCATACAACACCATTGGGTTTATGTTATTCAGTTGAAATGGTTACACCATTGGGTCTATGAGCTTTTTGTAGCGTTTTTAGCACTTTCTCGCTTAAAGTGGTTCAAACATGGGTTGTTTGGCACGAAACTTCGCACACAACACTATTTGGTATATGTTATTGTGTTGAAACAAATAGAATTGAAAACAATAGTTATATGCTTGAAATTACGTGCTAAGTTTTGTTTTTGAGGTTTTAATAGCGTTTTTGGACCTTTCTCGCATAAAATGGTTCAAACTAGGTTTGTTGGCTAGGAAACTTGAGACACAACACTATTTGCTATATGTTATTGTGTTAAAATGGCTAGAATCGAAAAAAATAGTCATATGCTTGATTTTACATGCTAAGTTGTGTTATTGAGGTTTTTTAAGCGTTTTTGGCACTTTCTCACGTAAAGTGGTTCAAACAGTGTTTGTTGGCTAAGAAACTTGGCACACAATACTATTTGGTATATGTTATTGCGTTAAATTGGTTAGAATAGAAAAAAATAGTCATATGCTTGAATTACGTGCTAAGTTGCGTGTTTGAGGTTTTTGTAGCGTTTATGGCACATTCTCGCATAAAATGGTTCAAACATGGGTTGTTTGGCACCAAACATAACACACAACACAATTTGGTAAATGTTATTGTGTTGAAATGGTTAGAAATGAAAACAATAGTCATATGCTCTAAATTACTTGCTAAGTTTCGTTTTTGGAGTTATTTTAGCATTTTTGGAATTTTCTCGCTTAAAGTGGTTCAAACTTTGGTTGTTTGGCACAAAACATGGCACACAACACTATATGGTATATGTTATTGTGTTGAAATAGTTGGAGTCGAAAACAATGGTGATATTATAGAAATTACGTGCTTAGTTGCCTTATTGAGATTTTTTTAGTGTTTTTGGAACTTTCTCGCATAAAGTGGTTCAAACAAGGTTTGTTGGCTAGGAAACTTGTGACAAAACACTAATTGATATATGTTATTGTGTTGAAATGGATAGAATCGAAACCAATAGTCATATGCTTGATTTTACGTCGTAAGTTGCGTTTTTGAGGTTTTTAAGCGTTTTTGGCACTTTCTCACGTAAAGTGGTTCAAACTGTGTTTGTTGGCTAGAATATTTAGCACACAACACTATTTGGTTTATGTTATTGCGTTGAATTGGTTAGAATAGAAAAGAATAGTCATATACTTGAAATTACGTGCTAAGTTGCGTGTTTGAGGTTTTGTAGCGTTTTTGGCACATTCTCGCATAAAGTGGTTCACACATGGGTTGTTTGGCACGAAACTTAGCACACAACACTATTTGGTAAATGTTATTGTGTTGAAATGGTTAGAATTGAAAACAATAGTCATATGCTCTAAAATACTTGCTAAGTTTCGTTTTTGGAGTTTTTTTAGCATTTTTTGCATTTTCTCGCTTAAAGTGGTTCAAACTTTGGTTGTTTGGCACAAAACATGGCACACAACACTATTTTGTATATGTTATTGTGTTGAAATATTTGGAATCGAAAATAATAGTGATATTCTAGAAATTATGTGCTTAGTTGCCTTATTGAGATTTTTTTAGCGTTTTTTGAACTTTCTCGCATAAAGTGGTTCAAACTAGGTTTGTTGGCTAGGAAACTTGTGACAAAACACTAATTGGTATATGTTATTGTGTTGAAATGGCTAGAATCGAAAAAAATAGTCATATGCTGGATTTTACGTCGTAAGTTGCGTTTTTGAGGTTTATAAGAGTTTTTGGCACTTTCTCACGTAAAGTGGTTCAAACTGTGTTTGTTGACTTGGATATATAGCACACAACACTATTTGGTTTATGTTATTGCGTTGAATTGGTTAGAGAAAATAATAGTCATATACTTGAAATTACGTGCTCAGTTGCATGTTTGAGGTTTTTGTAGCGTTTTTGGCACATTCTCGCATAAAGTGGTTCAAACATGGGTTCTTTGGCACAATACTTAGCACACAACACTATTTTGTAAATTTTATTATGTTGAAGTGGTTAGAATTAAAAACAAATAGTCATATGCTTGAAATTACGTGCTAAGTTTCATTTTTGGAGTTGTTTTAGCGTTTTTGGAATTTTCTCGTTTAAAGGGGTTCAAACTTGGGTTGTTTGGCACAAAGCTTAGCACACAACACTATTTGGTATATGTTATTGTGTTGAAATGATTGGAATCGAAAACAATAGTGATATTCTAGAAATTACGTGCTAAGTTGCCTTAATGAGGTATTGTTAGCGTTTTTGGAACTTTCTCGCATAAAGTGGTTCAAACTAAGTTTGTTGGCTAGGAAACTTGACACACAACACTATTTGGTATATGTTATTGTGTTGAAATGGCTAGACTCGAAAACAATAGTCATATGCCTGAATTTACGTGCTAAGTTGCGTTTTTGAGGTTTTTTAAGCGATTTTGGCACTTTCTCACGTAAAGTGGTTCAAATTGTGTTTGTTGGCTAGGAAACCTTGCACATAACACTATCTGGTTTATATTATTGTGTTGAATTGGTTAGAATAGAAAACAATAGTCATATGCTTGAAATTACGTGCTAAGTTGCGTGTTTAAGGTTTTTGTAGCGTTTTTGGCACATTTACGCATAAAGTGGTTCAAACATGGGTTGTTTGGCACAAAACTTAGCACGCAACACTATTTGGTAAATGTTATTGTGTTAAAATGGTTAGAATTGAATACAATATTCATATACTTGAAATTACGTACTATGTTTCGTTTTTTATGTTGTTTTTTAGCGTTTTTGGCATTTTCTCGCTTAAAGTGGTTCAAACATGGGTTGTTTGGCACGAAACTTGGCACACAACACTATTTTGTATATGATATTGTGTTGAAATGGTTAGAATCGAAAAAAATAGTCATATGCTTGAAATTACATGCTAAGTTGCATCTTTGAAGTTTTTATTAGCGTTTTTTGCTTTTTATCGAATAAAGTTGTTCAAACTTGGTTTGTTTGGCATTTTCTCGAATAAAGTGGTTCAAACTTTTTCTGTTTGCCACGAAACTTGGCACACAACACTATTGGGTTTTTGTTATTGTGTTGAAATGGCTTGAATCGTAAACAATAGTCATATGAATGAAATTACGTGCTAAGTTGCGTCTTTGCAGTTTTTTTTAGATTTTTTAGCGTTTTCTCAAATAAAGTGGTTCAATCATTGTTTATTTGCCACGAAACTTGGAACACAACACTATTGGGTTTATGTTATTGTATTGAAATAGTTAGAATCGAAAACAATAGTCATATGCTTGAAATTACATGCCAAGTTTCGTTTTTGAGGTTTTTGTAGCGTTATTTGTACTTTCTCGCTTAAAGTTGTTTAAAATTTTTATTTTCCACGAAACTTTGCACACAACACTATTTGGGTTATGTAATTGTGTTGAATTGGTTAGAATCGAAAACAATAGTCATATGCTTCATTTTACATTCTAAGTTGTGTTTTTGAGGTTTTTTAAGCGTTTTTGGCACTTTCTCACGTAAAGTGGTTCAAACAGTGTTTGTTGGCTAAGAAACTTGGCACACAATACTATTTGGTATATGTTATTGCGTTAAATTGGTTAGAATAGAAAAAAATAGTCATATGCTTGAATTACGTGCTAAGTTGCGTGTTTGAGGTTTTTGTAGCGTTTATGGCACATTCTCGCATAAAGTGGTTCAAACATGGGTTGTTTGGCACCAAACATAACACACAACACAATTTGGTAAATGTTATTGTGTTGAAATGGTTAGAAATGAAAACAATAGTCATATGCTCTAAATTACTTGCTAAGTTTCGTTTTTGGAGTTATTTTAGCATTTTTGGAATTTTCTCGCTTAAAGTGGTTCAAACTTTGGTTGTTTGGCACAAAACATGGCACACAACACTATATGGTATATGTTATTGTGTTGAAATAGTTGGAGTCGAAAACAATGGTGATATTCTAGAAATTACGTGCTTAGTTGCCTTATTGAGATTTTTTTAGTGTTTTTGGAACTTTCTCGCATAAAGTGGTTCAAACTAGGTTTGTTGGCTAGTAAACTTGTGACAAAATACTAATTGGTATATGTTATTGTGTTGAAATGGCTAGAATTGAAAAAAATAGTCATATGCTTGATTTTACGTCGTAAGTTGCGTTTTTGAGGTTTTTACGCGTTTTTGCACTTTCTCACGTAAAGTGGTTTAAACTGTGTTTGTTGCCTAGGATATTTAGCACACAACACTATTTGGTTTATGTTATTTCGTTGAATTGGTTAGAATAGAAAATAATAGTCATATACTTGAAATTACGTTCTAAGTTGTGTGTTTGAGGTTTTTGTAGCGTTTTTGGCACATTCTCGCATAAAGTGGTTCAAACAAATGTTGTTTGGCACGAAACTTAGCACACAACACTATTTGGTAAATGTTATTGTGTTGAAATGTTTAGAATTGAAAACAATAGTCATATTCTCTAAATTACTTACTAAGTTTCGTTATTGGAGTTTTTTTAGCATTTTTTGCATTTTCTCGCTTAAAGTGGTTCAAACTTTGGTTGTGTGGCACAAAACTTAGCACACAACACTATTTGGTATATTTTATTGTGTTGAAATGATTGGAATCGAAAACAATTGTGATATTCTAGAAATTACGTGCTAAGTTGCCTTAGTGAGGTTTTGTTAGCGTTTTTGGAACTTTCTCGCATAAAGTGGTTCAAACTAAGTTTGTTGGCTAGGAAACTTGAGACACAACACTATTTGGTATATGTTATTGTGTTGAAATGGCTAAACTCGAAAACAATAGTCATATGCTTGAATTTAAATGCTGAGTTGCGTTTTTGAGGTTTTTTAAGCGATTTTGGCACTTTCTCACGTAAATTGGTTCAAATTGTGTTTGTTGGCTACGAAACCTTGCACACAACACTATTTGGTTTATATTATTGTGTTGAATTGGTTAGAATAGAAAACAATAGTCATATGCTTGAAATTACGTGCTAAGTTGCGTGTTCAAGGTTTTTGTAGCGTTTTTGGCACATTTACGCATAAAGTGGTTCAAACATGGGTTGCTTGGCACGAAACTTAGCACGCAACACTAGTTGGTAAATGTTATTTTGTTGAAATGGTTTGAATTGAATACAATAGTCATATACTTGAAATTACGTGCTATGTTTCGTTTTTGATATTGTTTTTTAGCATTTTTGGCATTTTCTCGCTTAAAGTGGTTCAAACATGGGATGTTTGGCACGAAACTTGGCACACAACTCTATTTGGTATATGATATTGTGTTGAAATTGTTAGAATCGAAAAAAATAGTCATATGCTTGAAATTACGAGCTAAGTTGCATCTTTGAAGTTTTATTAGCGTTTTTTGCTTTTTATCGAATAAAGTTGTTCAAACTTGGTTTGTTTGGCATTTTCTCGAATAAAGTGGTTCAAACTTTGTCTGTTTGCCACGAAACTTGGCACACAACACTATTGGGTTTTTTTTATTGTGTTGAAATGGCTTGAATCGTAAACAATAGTCATATGAATGAAATTACGTGCTAAGTTGCGTCTTTGCAGTTTTTTTTAGAGTTTTTAGCGTTTTCTCAAATAAAGTGGTTCAATCATTTTTTATTTGCCACGAAACTTGGAACACAACACTATTGGGTTTATGTTATTGTATTGACATTGTTAGAATCGAAAACAATAGTCATATGCTTGAAATTACATGCCATGTTTCGTTTTTGAGGTTTTTGTAGCGTTTTTGGTACTTTCTCGCTTAAAGTTGTTTAAAATTTTTATTTGCCACGAAACTTTGCACACAACACTATTTGGGTTTATGTAATTGTGTTGAATTGGTTAGAATCGAAAACAATAGTCATATGCTTGAAATAACGTGTAAATTTGCGTCTTTGAGGTTTTTGTAGCGTTTAGGGTTGTATTTCACGAGACTTAGCACACTACACTATTTGATATATGTTATTGTGTTTAAATGGTTGGAATCGAAAACAATACTGATATGCTCGAAATTACGTGTTAACTTGTGTTTGTGAGGTTTTTTTTTGCGTTTTTGGCACTTTCTCGCATAAAGTGATTCAAACTTGGTTTCTTTTCCAAGAAACATGGTACACAACACTATTTAGTATATGCTATTGTGTTGAAATGGCTATAATCGAAAACAATAGTCATATGCTTAAATTTACGAGCTAAGTTGCGTTTTATAAGTTTTTGTAGAGCTTTTTGTACATTCTCGCACAAAGTTGTTCAAAGTTGGGTTGTTTGGCACGAAATTTAGAATACTACACTATTAAGTATATGTTATTGTGTTGAAATAGTTGGAATAGAAAACAACAGTGCTATGGCTAAAATTACGTGTTAAGTTGCGTATTTGAGAGTTTTTACGTTTTTGGCACTTTCTCGCATAAAGTGGTACAAACTTGATTTCTTTGCCAGGAAAAATGGCACCCAACACTATTTGGTATATGTTATTGTGTTCAAATGGCTAGAATCGAAAAGAATAGTTATATGCTTTAAATTACGTGTTAAGTTGCGTTGTTGAGATTTTTTTTTTGTAGCGTTTTTGGCACATTCTCGCATAAAGTGGATGAAAGTTAGGTTGTTTGGCACGAAACTTAGCATACTGCGCTATTTGGTATATGTTATTGTGTTGAAATGGTTGGAATAGAAAACAATAGTTGTATGCTTGAAATTACGTGCTAAGTTGCGTTTTGAGGTTTTTTAAGCGTTTTTGGCACTTTCTCGCATAAAGTGGTTCAAAATAGGTTTGTTGGCCAGGAAACTTGAGACACAACACAATTTGGTATATTTTATTGCATTGAAATGGCTAGAATCGAAAACAATAGTCATATGCTTGAATTTACGTACTAAGTAGTTCAAACTTGGTTTGTTGCTTAGGAAACTTGACACACTACACTATTTGGTATTTTTTTTTTGTTGAAATGGATAAAATCAAAAATAATATTCATATGCTTGAAATTTCGTGTTAGCTTGCGTCTTTGAGGTTTTTTTAGAGTTTTTGGCATTTTCTCGAATAAAGTGTTTCAAACTTAGTTTGTTTGCCACGAAATATGGCACACAACACTATTTCGTATATGTTATTGTGTTGAAATGGTTAGAATTGAAAACAATAGTCATATGCTTGAAATTACGTGACACGTTTCGTTTTTGAAGTTTTTATTAGCGTTTTTTGCGTTTTATCAAATAAAGTTGTTCAAACTTGGTTTGTTTGCCACGAAACTTGGCGCACAACACTATATGGTTTGTTTGGCATTTTCTCGAATAAAGTGGTTCAAACTTTGTTTGTTTGCCACGAAAGTTGGCATACAACACTATTGGATTTATGTTATTGAGTTGAAAATGTTTGAATCGAAAACAACAGTCATATGCTTGAAATTACATGCTAAGTTGCGTCTTTGAGATTTTTGTATATGCTTGAAATTACATGGTAGTTCAAACATGGGTTGTGTGGCACGAAACTTCGTACACAACACTATTTGGTATATGGTATTGTGTTGAAATTGTTGGAATTGAAAACAATAGTCAAATGCTTGAAATTACGTGCTAAGTTTCGTTTTTGAGGTTTTTTTTAGCGTTTTTGGCATTTTCTCGAATAAAGTGGTTCAAACTTTGTTTGTTTGCCACGAAACTCGGAACACAACACTATTGGGTTTATGTTATTGTGTTGAAATAGCAAGAATCGTAAACAATGGTCATATGCTTTAAATTAGATGCTATGTTTCTTTTTGATGTTCTTGTAGCGTTTTTGGTACTTTCTCGCTTAAAGTGGTTTAAACTTTTTGTTTGCCACGAAAGATTACACACAACACTATTTGGTTTATGTTATTGTATTGAAATTGTTAGAATCGAAATGAATAGTCATATGCATGAAATAGCGTGCTAAGTTGCGTCTTTGAGGTTTTTGTAGCGTTTTTGGCACTTTTTCCCATAAAGTGGTTCGAACTTGCGCTGTATAGCAAGAGACTTATAACACTACATTATTTGGTATATGTTATTGTATTGAAATGGTTTTTATCGAATACAATAGTGATACGCTTGATATAACGTGCTAAGTTGCGTTTGTGAGGTTTTTCTAGCATTTTTGGCACTTTCTCGTATAAAGTGGTTCAAACTTGGTTTATTTGCCACGAAACATGGCACACAACACTATTTGGTATATGCTATTGTGTTGAAATGGCTATAATCGAAAACAATAGTCATATGCTTAAATTTACGTGCTAAGTTGCGTTGTTGGCACATTCTCGCATAAAGTGGTTCAAAGTTTGGTTGTTTGGCGCGAAACTTAGCACACTACACTATTTGGTATATGTTATTGTGTTGAAATGATTAGAATAGAAAACAATAGTGATATGCTTAAAATTACATGCTAAGTTGCGTTTTTGAGGTTTTTTTAGCGTTTTTAGCACTTTTTCGCATCAAGTGGTACAAACTTGATTTGTTTGCCACGAAAAATCGCACACAAAACTATTTAATATACGTTATTGTGTTGAAATAGCAAGAATCGAAAACAATAGTTATATGCTTGAAATTACATGCTAACTTTCTTTTCTGAGATTTTTCTAGCGTTTTTGGCACATTCTCGCATAAAGTGGTTCAGAGTTGGGTTGTTTGGCACGAAACTTAGCACACTGCACTATTTGTTATATGTTATTGTGTTGAAATGGTTGGAATAGAAAACAATAGTGATATGCTTGAAATTACGAGCTAAGTTGCGTTATTGAGGTTTTTTAGCGTTTTTGGCACTTTCTCGCATAAAGTGGTTCAAACTAGGTTTGTTGGCTAGGAAACATAAGACACAACACTATTTCGTATATGTTATTGCGTTGAAATGGATAGAATCGAAAACAATAGCCATATACTTGAATTTACGTACTAAGTTGCATTTTTGTGGTTTTTCAAGCGTTGTTGGCACTTTCACACGTGAAGTGGTTCAAACTGTGTTTGTTGGCTAGGAAACTTTTTAAGTAGTTCAAATAAAATTGTTCAAACTTTTAAGTGTTTTTTTAAGCATTTTTGAAGTTTTTATTAGCGTTTTTTGCATTTTATCGAATAAAGTGGTTCAAACTTGGTTTGTTTGCCACGAACCATGGCACTCAACACTATTTGGTTTATGTTATTGTGTTGAAATGGGTAGAATCGAAAACAATAGTCATATGCTTGAAATTACGTGCTAAGTTGCGTCTTTGAGGTTTTTTTTAGCGTTTTTGGCATTTTCTCGCATAAAGTGGTGCAAACTTCTTGTTTGCTTCGAAACTTGGCACACAACACTATTTGGTATATGTTATGGTGTTGAAATGGTTAGAGTCAAAAACAATATTCATATGCTTGAAATTACGTGCTAACTTTTGTTTTTGAGGTTTTTTTAGCGTTTTTGGCATTTTCTCAAATAAAGTGGTTCAAACATGGTTTGTTTGCCACGAAACATGGCATACAACACTATTGGGTTTATGTTATTGAATTGAAATGGTTAGAACCCAAAATAATAGTAATATGCTTGAAACTACGTCTTTGAGGATTTTGTAGCGTTTTTGGCATTTTCTCAAATAAAGTGGTTCAAACTTGGCACACAACACTATTTGGTTTATATTTTATTTATTTGAAATGGTTAGAATCGAAAATAATATTCATATTCTTAAAATTACTTGCTACGTTTTGTTTTTGAGGTTTTTAGCGTTTTTTGCACTTTCACGCTTAAAGTGGTTCAAACTTGGGTTGTTTGGCACGAAACTTGGCACAACACACGATTTGGTATATGTTATTGTGTTGAAATGGATTGAATCGAAAACAATAGTGATATTCTAGAAATTATGTGCTAGGTTGTGATTTTGAGGTTTTTTTTTAGCGTGTTTGGCACTTTCTCACTTAAAGTGGTTCAAACTTGGGTTGTTTGGCACGAAACTTGGCGGTTTATGTTATTGTGATGAAATGGTTAGAATCGAAAACAATAGTGTTATGCTTTAAATTACATGCTAAGTTGCGTCTTTGAGGTTTTTTTTAGCGTTTTTGGCTATTTCTCAAATAAAGTGGTTCAAACTTTGTTTGCCACAAAACTTGGCACACAACAGTATTAGGTAATGTTATTGTTTTGAAATGGTTAGAATCGAAAACAATAGTCATATGCTTGAATTTAGTTGCTAAGTTGCGTTATTGAGGTTTTTTAAGCGTTTTTAGAACTTTCTCGCGTAAAGTGGTTCAGACTTTGTTTGTTGGCTAGGAAAGTTGACACACGACACTATTTGGTTTATATTATTGTGTTGAAATGGTTAGACTCGAAAACTATAGACATATTCTTTAAATTACGTTCGTAGTTGCATCTTTGAGGGTTTTTTTAGCGTTTTTGGCATTTTATCGAATAAAGTGGTTCAAACTTGGTTTGTTTGCCACGAAACTTGGCACACAAAACCATTGGGTTTATGTTATTGTGTTGAAATGGTTAGAATTGAAAGCAATAGTCATAAACTTTAAATTTCGTGCTAAATTTCATTTTTGAGGTTTTTTTTAGCGTTTTTGGCATTTTATCGAATAAAGTGGTTCAATCTTGGTTTGTTTGCCTAGAAACATGGCACACAACACTATTTGGTTTACGTTATTGTGTTGAAATGGTTAGTATTGAAAACAATAGCCATATGCTTGAAATTACGTGTTATGTTTCGTTTTTGAGGTTTTGGAAGCGTTTTTGGCACTTTCTCGCTTAGGGTGGTTCAAACTTGGCTTGTTTGCCACGAAACTTGCTACAAAACACTATTTGCTTTATTTTATTTAGTTGAAATGGTTAGAATTGAAAACAATAGTCATATGCTTGAAATTGCCTACTAAGTTGCGTCTTTGAGTTTTTTTTAGTGTTTTTGGCATTTTCTCGAAGAAAGTGGCTCTAACTATGTTTGTTTGCCACGAAACTTGGCACACAATACTATGTATTTGTAGTGTTTTTGGCACTTTCTCTCTTAAAGTGGTTCAAACTCTTTGTTTGCCATGAAACTCGGCACGCTACACTATATTGTATATGTTATTGTGTTGAAATGGTTGGAATCGAAGACAATAGTGATATTCTAGAAATTACGTGCTAAGTTGTATTTTTGAGGTTTTTTTAGCGTTTTTGGCCCTTTCTCGCATAAAGTGGTTCAAACTTGGTTTGTTGGCTAGGAAACTTGACACACATCACTATTTGGTATATGTTATTGTGTTGAAATGGTTGGAATCGAAAACAATAGTGATATGCTTGAAATTACGTCTAAGTTGAGTTTTCGAGGCTTTGTTAGCGTTTTTGGCTCTTTCTCGCATAAAGTTGTTCAAACTTTGTTTGTTTCCCACGAAACATGGCACACAACACTATTTGGTATATTCTATTGTGTTGAAATGGTTTGAATAGAAAACAATAGTCATATGTTTAAATTTACGTGCTAAGTTGCATTTTTCAAGTTTTTTAAGCGTTTTTGGACCTTTCTTGCGTTAAGTGGTTCAAACTTGGTTTGTTGGCTAAGAAACTTGACACACAACACTATTTGGTATATGTTATTTTGTTGAAGTGGTTAGAATCGAAAACAATAGTCATATGCTTGAAATTATGTGTGAAGTTGCGTCGTTGAGGTTTTTTTACCGTTTTTTGAATTTTATCGAAAAAGTGGTTCAAACTTTGTTTGTTTGCCACGAAACTTGGCACAAAACACTTGGGTTTATGTTATTGTGTTGAAATGGTTAGAATCGTAAACAATAGTCATATGCGTAAAATTACTTGCTAAGTTGCGTCTTTGTGGTTTTTTTAGCGTTTTTTGCAATTTCTTGAATAAAGTGGTTCAATCTTTGTTTGTTTGCCACGAAACTTGGAACACAACACTATTAGGTTCTTTATATTTTATTGAAATTGATGTAAGTGTGATTAGGAAGAACACACTTAAATTTAAAAGTTTCTGATTTAAAAGAATAGAAGAAAGTAGATAAGAAACAATAGTAGAAGAATATAGATAAGAGCCAAATCACGAGAACAAACTCAATGATTTGGGGTTTTAGGCTAGAGACAAGACACACTCAATCTCCCCTAAGAATTAACACTCAAGAGAAACTCAAAGTGATAATTGAAATTACTATTTCTTTGGACAAACACAAGAAGAAAAGCAATGCATAAAACATAAGGTTTATATTATGAAACAAAATCTGAATTTTTTTTATTACAAAACATTCCTTTATATAGGGTGAATACAAGATTCTAGAAGCTTTCAAATACATCCCCTATTTAGTTCAATACTTCCCCCTTTGTTGGTCAACAAATGCATGAATTAATTAGAGTTCATGTATCAAAATTCTTCTAGCAAATACAATGAACTTGGTGATTTCTAGAAACTAAATTCATCCCCCCTTATAATAATGAAAATCAGCCCCAAAAACTCAAAAATAAAAATAAAAATTAATATTCTGGACCAACATTGCATATTGATGCCACCCTTGCTCTTTTGTACCATTTATTTGTTATCCCATACTAAGAATGTGACAAATTTTGGTTAGCGAAAAAAAGAATTAAACCCGAGTTTCTCAAGAATTAAAGCAACGGGCTCATGAACACTCGATCTTGGATCAGAAATGGTTAGAATCAAAAAAAATAGTCATATGATTGAAATTACGTGCTAAGTTTCGTTTTTGAGGTTTTTATAGCGTTTTTGGCACTTTCTCGCTTAAAGTGGTTCAAACTTTTTGTTTGCCACGAAACTTTGCACACAACACTATTTGATTTATGTTATAGTACAGTGTTTTTATGGTTTGAATCGAAAACAATAGTCATATGCTTGAAATTACGTGCTAAGTTGCGTCTTTGAGGTTTTTGTAGCATTTTTGGCTTTTTCTGGAATAAAGCGGTTCAAACTTGGTTTACTTGCCACGAAACATGGCACACAACACTATTTGGTTTATGTTAATGTGTTGAAATGGTTAGAATCGAAAACAATATTCATATGCTTGAAATTACGTGCTAAGTTGCATCTTTGTAGTTTTTATTAGCGTTTTTTCCATTTTAACGAATAAAGTTGTTCAAACTTGGTTTGTTTGGCACGAAACTTAGCACAAAACACTATTTGGTATATGTTAATGTGTTGTAATGGTTAGAATTTAAAAGAATAGTCATATGCTAGAAATTACGTGACATGTTTCGTTTTTCAGTTTTTATTAGCGTTTTTTTCATTTTATCGATTAAAGTTTTTCAAACTTTGGTTGTTTGGTACGAAACTTGGCACACAACACTATTTTGTATATAATTGTGTTGAAATGGTTGGAATCGAAACAAATAATGACATTCGAGAAATTACGTCCTAAATTGCGTTTTTTAGTTTTGTTTTTGCTTTTTTGGAACTTTCTCGCATAAAGAGGTTTAGTAAACTTGGCACACAACACTATCTCGTATATGTTATTGTGTGGAAATGTCTAGAATCGAAAACAATTGTCATATGCCTGAATTTACGTGCTAAGTGCGTTTTTGAGGTTTTTAAAGCGTTTTTGGCACTTTCTCACGTAAAGTGATTCAAAGTTGGTTTGTTGGCTAGGAAACTTGACACACAACACTATTTGGTATATGTTATTGTGTTGAAATGGCTAGAATCGAAAACAATAGTCATATGCTTGAATTTACGTGCAAAGTTGTGTCTTTGATGTTTTTTTTAGCGATTTTGGCATTTTCTCGAATAAAGTGGTTCACACTTTGTTTGTTTGGCACGAAACATGGCATACAACACCATTGGGTTTATGTTATTCAGTTGAAATGGTTACACCATTGGGTCTATGAGCTTTTTGTAGCGTTTTTAGCACTTTCTCGCTTAAAGTGGTTCAAACATGGGTTGTTTGGCACGAAACTTCGCACACAACACTATTTGGTATATGTTATTGTGTTGAAACAAATAGAATTGAAAACAATAGTTATATGCTTGAAATTACGTGCTAAGTTTTGTTTTTGAGGTTTTAATAGCGTTTTTGGACCTTTCTCGCATAAAATGGTTCAAACTAGGTTTGTTGGCTAGGAAACTTGAGACACAACACTATTTGCTATATGTTATTGTGTTAAAATGGCTAGAATCGAAAAAAATAGTCATATGCTTGATTTTACATGCTAAGTTGTGTTATTGAGGTTTTTTAAGCGTTTTTGGCACTTTCTCACGTAAAGTGGTTCAAACAGTGTTTGTTGGCTAAGAAACTTGGCACACAATACTATTTGGTATATGTTATTGCGTTAAATTGGTTAGAATAGAAAAAAATAGTCATATGCTTGAATTACGTGCTAAGTTGCGTGTTTGAGGTTTTTGTAGCGTTTATGGCACATTCTCGCATAAAATGGTTCAAACATGGGTTGTTTGGCACCAAACATAACACACAACACAATTTGGTAAATGTTATTGTGTTGAAATGGTTAGAAATGAAAACAATAGTCATATGCTCTAAATTACTTGCTAAGTTTCGTTTTTGGAGTTATTTTAGCATTTTTGGAATTTTCTCGCTTAAAGTGGTTCAAACTTTGGTTGTTTGGCACAAAACATGGCACACAACACTATATGGTATATGTTATTGTGTTGAAATAGTTGGAGTCGAAAACAATGGTGATATTATAGAAATTACGTGCTTAGTTGCCTTATTGAGATTTTTTTAGTGTTTTTGGAACTTTCTCGCATAAAGTGGTTCAAACAAGGTTTGTTGGCTAGGAAACTTGTGACAAAACACTAATTGATATATGTTATTGTGTTGAAATGGATAGAATCGAAACCAATAGTCATATGCTTGATTTTACGTCGTAAGTTGCGTTTTTGAGGTTTTTAAGCGTTTTTGGCACTTTCTCACGTAAAGTGGTTCAAATTGTGTTTGTTGGCTAGAATATTTAGCACACAACACTATTTGGTTTATGTTATTGCGTTGAATTGGTTAGAATAGAAAAGAATAGTCATATACTTGAAATTACGTGCTAAGTTGCGTGTTTGAGGTTTTGTAGCGTTTTTGGCACATTCTCGCATAAAGTGGTTCACACATGGGTTGTTTGGCACGAAACTTAGCACACAACACTATTTGGTAAATGTTATTGTGTTGAAATGGTTAGAATTGAAAACAATAGTCATATGCTCTAAAATACTTGCTAAGTTTCGTTTTTGGAGTTTTTTTAGCATTTTTTGCATTTTCTCGCTTAAAGTGGTTCAAACTTTGGTTGTTTGGCACAAAACATGGCACACAACACTATTTTGTATATGTTATTGTGTTGAAATATTTGGAATCGAAAATAATAGTGATATTCTAGAAATTATGTGCTTAGTTGCCTTATTGAGATTTTTTTAGCGTTTTTTGAACTTTCTCGCATAAAGTGGTTCAAACTAGGTTTGTTGGCTAGGAAACTTGTGACAAAACACTAATTGGTATATGTTATTGTGTTGAAATGGCTAGAATCGAAAAAAATAGTCATATGCTGGATTTTACGTCGTAAGTTGCGTTTTTGAGGTTTATAAGAGTTTTTGGCACTTTCTCACGTAAAGTGGTTCAAACTGTGTTTGTTGACTTGGATATATAGCACACAACACTATTTGGTTTATGTTATTGCGTTGAATTGGTTAGAGAAAATAATAGTCATATACTTGAAATTACGTGCTCAGTTGCATGTTTGAGGTTTTTGTAGCGTTTTTGGCACATTCTCGCATAAAGTGGTTCAAACATGGGTTCTTTGGCACAATACTTAGCACACAACACTATTTTGTAAATTTTATTATGTTGAAGTGGTTAGAATTAAAAACAAATAGTCATATGCTTGAAATTACGTGCTAAGTTTCATTTTTGGAGTTGTTTTAGCGTTTTTGGAATTTTCTCGTTTAAAGGGGTTCAAACTTGGGTTGTTTGGCACAAAGCTTAGCACACAACACTATTTGGTATATGTTATTGTGTTGAAATGATTGGAATCGAAAACAATAGTGATATTCTAGAAATTACGTGCTAAGTTGCCTTAATGAGGTATTGTTAGCGTTTTTGGAACTTTCTCGCATAAAGTGGTTCAAACTAAGTTTGTTGGCTAGGAAACTTGACACACAACACTATTTGGTATATGTTATTGTGTTGAAATGGCTAGACTCGAAAACAATAGTCATATGCCTGAATTTACGTGCTAAGTTGCGTTTTTGAGGTTTTTTAAGCGATTTTGGCACTTTCTCACGTAAAGTGGTTCAAATTGTGTTTGTTGGCTAGGAAACCTTGCACATAACACTATCTGGTTTATATTATTGTGTTGAATTGGTTAGAATAGAAAACAATAGTCATATGCTTGAAATTACGTGCTAAGTTGCGTGTTTAAGGTTTTTGTAGCGTTTTTGGCACATTTACGCATAAAGTGGTTCAAACATGGGTTGTTTGGCACAAAACTTAGCACGCAACACTATTTGGTAAATGTTATTGTGTTAAAATGGTTAGAATTGAATACAATATTCATATACTTGAAATTACGTACTATGTTTCGTTTTTTATGTTGTTTTTTAGCGTTTTTGGCATTTTCTCGCTTAAAGTGGTTCAAACATGGGTTGTTTGGCACGAAACTTGGCACACAACACTATTTTGTATATGATATTGTGTTGAAATGGTTAGAATCGAAAAAAATAGTCATATGCTTGAAATTACATGCTAAGTTGCATCTTTGAAGTTTTTATTAGCGTTTTTTGCTTTTTATCGAATAAAGTTGTTCAAACTTGGTTTGTTTGGCATTTTCTCGAATAAAGTGGTTCAAACTTTTTCTGTTTGCCACGAATCTTGGCACACAACACTATTGGGTTTTTGTTATTGTGTTGAAATGGCTTGAATCGTAAACAATAGTCATATGAATGAAATTACGTGCTAAGTTGCGTCTTTGCAGTTTTTTTTAGATTTTTTAGCGTTTTCTCAAATAAAGTGGTTCAATCATTGTTTATTTGCCACGAAACTTGGAACACAACACTATTGGGTTTATGTTATTGTATTGAAATAGTTAGAATCGAAAACAATAGTCATATGCTTGAAATTACATGCCAAGTTTCGTTTTTGAGGTTTTTGTAGCGTTATTTGTACTTTCTCGCTTAAAGTTGTTTAAAATTTTTATTTTCCACGAAACTTTGCACACAACACTATTTGGGTTATGTAATTGTGTTGAATTGGTTAGAATCGAAAACAATAGTCATATGCTTCATTTTACATTCTAAGTTGTGTTTTTGAGGTTTTTTAAGCGTTTTTGGCACTTTCTCACGTAAAGTGGTTCAAACAGTGTTTGTTGGCTAAGAAACTTGGCACACAATACTATTTGGTATATGTTATTGCGTTAAATTGGTTAGAATAGAAAAAAATAGTCATATGCTTGAATTACGTGCTAAGTTGCGTGTTTGAGGTTTTTGTAGCGTTTATGGCACATTCTCGCATAAAGTGGTTCAAACATGGGTTGTTTGGCACCAAACATAACACACAACACAATTTGGTAAATGTTATTGTGTTGAAATGGTTAGAAATGAAAACAATAGTCATATGCTCTAAATTACTTGCTAAGTTTCGTTTTTGGAGTTATTTTAGCATTTTTGGAATTTTCTCGCTTAAAGTGGTTCAAACTTTGGTTGTTTGGCACAAAACATGGCACACAACACTATATGGTATATGTTATTGTGTTGAAATAGTTGGAGTCGAAAACAATGGTGATATTCTAGAAATTACGTGCTTAGTTGCCTTATTGAGATTTTTTTAGTGTTTTTGGAACTTTCTCGCATAAAGTGGTTCAAACTAGGTTTGTTGGCTAGTAAACTTGTGACAAAATACTAATTGGTATATGTTATTGTGTTGAAATGGCTAGAATTGAAAAAAATAGTCATATGCTTGATTTTACGTCGTAAGTTGCGTTTTTGAGGTTTTTACGCGTTTTTGCACTTTCTCACGTAAAGTGGTTTAAACTGTGTTTGTTGCCTAGGATATTTAGCACACAACACTATTTGGTTTATGTTATTTCGTTGAATTGGTTAGAATAGAAAATAATAGTCATATACTTGAAATTACGTTCTAAGTTGTGTGTTTGAGGTTTTTGTAGCGTTTTTGGCACATTCTCGCATAAAGTGGTTCAAACAAATGTTGTTTGGCACGAAACTTAGCACACAACACTATTTGGTAAATGTTATTGTGTTGAAATGTTTAGAATTGAAAACAATAGTCATATTCTCTAAATTACTTACTAAGTTTCGTTATTGGAGTTTTTTTAGCATTTTTTGCATTTTCTCGCTTAAAGTGGTTCAAACTTTGGTTGTGTGGCACAAAACTTAGCACACAACACTATTTGGTATATTTTATTGTGTTGAAATGATTGGAATCGAAAACAATTGTGATATTCTAGAAATTACGTGCTAAGTTGCCTTAGTGAGGTTTTGTTAGCGTTTTTGGAACTTTCTCGCATAAAGTGGTTCAAACTAAGTTTGTTGGCTAGGAAACTTGAGACACAACACTATTTGGTATATGTTATTGTGTTGAAATGGCTAAACTCGAAAACAATAGTCATATGCTTGAATTTAAATGCTGAGTTGCGTTTTTGAGGTTTTTTAAGCGATTTTGGCACTTTCTCACGTAAATTGGTTCAAATTGTGTTTGTTGGCTACGAAACCTTGCACACAACACTATTTGGTTTATATTATTGTGTTGAATTGGTTAGAATAGAAAACAATAGTCATATGCTTGAAATTACGTGCTATGTTGCGTGTTCAAGGTTTTTGTAGCGTTTTTGGCACATTTACGCATAAAGTGGTTCAAACATGGGTTGCTTGGCACGAAACTTAGCACGCAACACTAGTTGGTAAATGTTATTTTGTTGAAATGGTTTGAATTGAATACAATAGTCATATACTTGAAATTACGTGCTATGTTTCGTTTTTGATATTGTTTTTTAGCATTTTTGGCATTTTCTCGCTTAAAGTGGTTCAAACATGGGATGTTTGGCACGAAACTTGGCACACAACTCTATTTGGTATATGATATTGTGTTGAAATTGTTAGAATCGAAAAAAATAGTCATATGCTTGAAATTACGAGCTAAGTTGCATCTTTGAAGTTTTATTAGCGTTTTTTGCTTTTTATCGAATAAAGTTGTTCAAACTTGGTTTGTTTGGCATTTTCTCGAATAAAGTGGTTCAAACTTTGTCTGTTTGCCACGAAACTTGGCACACAACACTATTGGGTTTTTTTTATTGTGTTGAAATGGCTTGAATCGTAAACAATAGTCATATGAATGAAATTACGTGCTAAGTTGCGTCTTTGCAGTTTTTTTTAGAGTTTTTAGCGTTTTCTCAAATAAAGTGGTTCAATCATTTTTTATTTGCCACGAAACTTGGAACACAACACTATTGGGTTTATGTTATTGTATTGACATTGTTAGAATCGAAAACAATAGTCATATGCTTGAAATTACATGCCATGTTTCGTTTTTGAGGTTTTTGTAGCGTTTTTGGTACTTTCTCGCTTAAAGTTGTTTAAAATTTTTATTTGCCACGAAACTTTGCACACAACACTATTTGGGTTTATGTAATTGTGTTGAATTGGTTAGAATCGAAAACAATAGTCATATGCTTGAAATAACGTGTAAATTTGCGTTTTTGAGGTTTTTGTAGCGTTTAGGGTTGTATTTCACGAGACTTAGCACACTACACTATTTGATATATGTTATTGTGTTTAAATGGTTGGAATCGAAAACAATACTGATATGCTCGAAATTACGTGTTAACTTGTGTTTGTGAGGTTTTTTTTGCGTTTTTGGCACTTTCTCGCATAAAGTGATTCAAACTTGGTTTCTTTTCCAAGAAACATGGTACACAACACTATTTAGTATATGCTATTGTGTTGAAATGGCTATAATCGAAAACAATAGTCATATGCTTAAATTTACGAGCTAAGTTGCGTTTTATAAGTTTTTGTAGAGCTTTTTGTACATTCTCGCACAAAGTTGTTCAAAGTTGGGTTGTTTGGCACGAAATTTAGAATACTACACTATTAAGTATATGTTATTGTGTTGAAATAGTTGGAATAGAAAACAACAGTGCTATGGCTAAAATTACGTGTTAAGTTGCGTATTTGAGAGTTTTTACGTTTTTGGCACTTTCTCGCATAAAGTGGTACAAACTTGATTTCTTTGCCAGGAAAAATCGCACCCAACACTATTTGGTATATGTTATTGTGTTCAAATGGCTAGAATCGAAAAGAATAGTTATATGCTTTAAATTACGTGTTAAGTTGCGTTGTTGAGATTTTTTTTTTGTAGCGTTTTTGGCACATTCTCGCATAAAGTGGATGAAAGTTAGGTTGTTTGGCACGAAACTTAGCATACTGCGCTATTTGGTATATGTTATTGTGTTGAAATGGTTGGAATAGAAAACAATAGTTGTATGCTTGAAATTACGTGCTAAGTTGCGTTTTGAGGTTTTTTAAGCGTTTTTGGCACTTTCTCGCATAAAGTGGTTCAAAATAGGTTTGTTGGCCAGGAAACTTGAGACACAACACAATTTGGTATATTTTATTGCATTGAAATGGCTAGAATCGAAAACAATAGTCATATGCTTGAATTTACGTACTAAGTAGTTCAAACTTGGTTTGTTGCTTAGGAAACTTGACACACTACACTATTTGGTATTTTTTTTTTTGTTGAAATGGATAAAATCAAAAATAATATTCATATGCTTGAAATTTCGTGTTAGCTTGCGTCTTTGTGGTTTTTTTAGAGTTTTTGGCATTTTCTCGAATAAAGTGTTTCAAACTTAGTTTGTTTGCCACGAAATATGGCACACAACACTATTTCGTATATGTTATTGTGTTGAAATGGTTAGAATTGAAAACAATAGTCATATGCTTGAAATTACGTGACACGTTTCGTTTTTGAAGTTTTTATTAGCGTTTTTTGCGTTTTATCAAATAAAGTTGTTCAAACTTGGTTTGTTTGCCACGAAACTTGGCGCACAACACTATATGGTTTGTTTGGCATTTTCTCGAATAAAGTGGTTCAAACTTTGTTTGTTTGCCACGAAAGTTGGCATACAACACTATTGGATTTATGTTATTGAGTTGAAAATGTTTGAATCGAAAACAACAGTCATATGCTTGAAATTACATGCTAAGTTGCGTCTTTGAGATTTTTGTATATGCTTGAAATTACATGGTAGTTCAAACATGGGTTGTGTGGCACGAAACTTCGTACACAACACTATTTGGTATATGGTATTGTGTTGAAATTGTTGGAATTGAAAACAATAGTCAAATGCTTGAAATTACGTGCTAAGTTTCGTTTTTGAGGTTTTTTTTAGCGTTTTTGGCATTTTCTCGAATAAAGTGGTTCAAACTTTGTTTGTTTGCCACGAAACTCGGAACACAACACTATTGGGTTTATGTTATTGTGTTGAAATAGCAAGAATCGTAAACAATGGTCATATGCTTTAAATTAGATGCTATGTTTCTTTTTGATGTTCTTGTAGCGTTTTTGGTACTTTCTCGCTTAAAGTGGTTTAAACTTTTTGTTTGCCACGAAAGATTACACACAACACTATTTGGTTTATGTTATTGTATTGAAATTGTTAGAATCGAAATGAATAGTCATATGCATGAAATAGCGTGCTAAGTTGCGTCTTTGAGGTTTTTGTAGCGTTTTTGGCACTTTTTCCCATAAAGTGGTTCGAACTTGCGCTGTATAGCAAGAGACTTATAACACTACATTATTTGGTATATGTTATTGTATTGAAATGGTTTTTATCGAATACAATAGTGATACGCTTGATATAACGTGCTAAGTTGCGTTTGTGAGGTTTTTCTAGCATTTTTGGCACTTTCTCGTATAAAGTGGTTCAAACTTGGTTTATTTGCCACGAAACATGGCACACAACACTATTTGGTATATGCTATTGTGTTGAAATGGCTATAATCGAAAACAATAGTCATATGCTTAAATTTACGTGCTAAGTTGCGTTGTTGGCACATTCTCGCATAAAGTGGTTCAAAGTTTGGTTGTTTGGCGCGAAACTTAGCACACTACACTATTTGGTATATGTTATTGTGTTGAAATGATTAGAATAGAAAACAATAGTGATATGCTTAAAATTACATGCTAAGTTGCGTTTTTGAGGTTTTTTTAGCGTTTTTAGCACTTTTTCGCATCAAGTGGTACAAACTTGATTTGTTTGCCACGAAAAATCGCACACAAAACTATTTAATATACATTATTGTGTTGAAATAGCAAGAATCGAAAACAATAGTTATATGCTTGAAATTACATGCTAACTTTCTTTTCTGAGATTTTTCTAGCGTTTTTGGCACATTCTCGCATAAAGTGGTTCAGAGTTGGGTTGTTTGGCACGAAACTTAGCACACTGCACTATTTGTTATATGTTATTGTGTTGAAATGGTTGGAATAGAAAACAATAGTGATATGCTTGAAATTACGAGCTAAGTTGCGTTATTGAGGTTTTTTAGCGTTTTTGGCACTTTCTCGCATAAAGTGGTTCAAACTAGGTTTGTTGGCTAGGAAACATAAGACACAACACTATTTCGTATATGTTATTGCGTTGAAATGGATAGAATCGAAAACAATAGCCATATACTTGAATTTACGTACTAAGTTGCATTTTTGTGGTTTTTCAAGCGTTGTTGGCACTTTCACACGTGAAGTGGTTCAAACTGTGTTTGTTGGCTAGGAAACTTTTTAAGTAGTTCAAATAAAATTGTTCAAACTTTTAAGTGTTTTTTTAAGCATTTTTGAAGTTTTTATTAGCGTTTTTTGCATTTTATCGAATAAAGTGGTTCAAACTTGGTTTGTTTGCCACGAACCATGGCACTCAACACTATTTGGTTTATGTTATTGTGTTGAAATGGGTAGAATCGAAAACAATAGTCATATGCTTGAAATAACGTGTAAATTTGCGTCTTTGAGGTTTTTGTAGCGTTTAGGGTTGTATTTCACGAGACTTAGCACACTACACTATTTGATATATGTTATTGTGTTTAAATGGTTGGAATCGAAAACAATACTGATATGCTCGAAATTACGTGTTAACTTGTGTTTGTGAGGTTTTTTTTGCGTTTTTGGCACTTTCTCGCATAAAGTGATTCAAACTTGGTTTCTTTTCCAAGAAACATGGTACACAACACTATTTAGTATATGCTATTGTGTTGAAATGGCTATAATCGAAAACAATAGTCATATGCTTAAATTTACGAGCTAAGTTGCGTTTTATAAGTTTTTGTAGAGCTTTTTGTACATTCTCGCACAAAGTTGTTCAAAGTTGGGTTGTTTGGCACGAAATTTAGAATACTACACTATTAAGTATATGTTATTGTGTTGAAATAGTTGGAATAGAAAACAACAGTGCTATGGCTAAAATTACGTGTTAAGTTGCGTATTTGAGAGTTTTTACGTTTTTGGCACTTTCTCGCATAAAGTGGTACAAACTTGATTTCTTTGCCAGGAAAAATCGCACCCAACACTATTTGGTATATGTTATTGTGTTCAAATGGCTAGAATCGAAAAGAATAGTTATATGCTTTAAATTACGTGTTAAGTTGCGTTGTTGAGATTTTTTTTTTGTAGCGTTTTTGGCACATTCTCGCATAAAGTGGATGAAAGTTAGGTTGTTTGGCACGAAACTTAGCATACTGCGCTATTTGGTATATGTTATTGTGTTGAAATGGTTGGAATAGAAAACAATAGTTGTATGCTTGAAATTACGTGCTAAGTTGCGTTTTGAGGTTTTTTAAGCGTTTTTGGCACTTTCTCGCATAAAGTGGTTCAAAATAGGTTTGTTGGCCAGGAAACTTGAGACACAACACAATTTGGTATATTTTATTGCATTGAAATGGCTAGAATCGAAAACAATAGTCATATGCTTGAATTTACGTACTAAGTAGTTCAAACTTGGTTTGTTGCTTAGGAAACTTGACACACTACACTATTTGGTATTTTTTTTTTGTTGAAATGGATAAAATCAAAAATAATATTCATATGCTTGAAATTTCGTGTTAGCTTGCGTCTTTGAGGTTTTTTTAGAGTTTTTGGCATTTTCTCGAATAAAGTGTTTCAAACTTAGTTTGTTTGCCACGAAATATGGCACACAACACTATTTCGTATATGTTATTGTGTTGAAATGGTTAGAATTGAAAACAATAGTCATATGCTTGAAATTACGTGACACGTTTCGTTTTTGAAGTTTTTATTAGCGTTTTTTGCGTTTTATCAAATAAAGTTGTTCAAACTTGGTTTGTTTGCCACGAAACTTGGCGCACAACACTATATGGTTTGTTTGGCATTTTCTCGAATAAAGTGGTTCAAACTTTGTTTGTTTGCCACGAAAGTTGGCATACAACACTATTGGATTTATGTTATTGAGTTGAAAATGTTTGAATCGAAAACAACAGTCATATGCTTGAAATTACATGCTAAGTTGTGTCTTTGAGATTTTTGTATATGCTTGAAATTACATGGTAGTTCAAACATGGGTTGTGTGGCACGAAACTTCGTACACAACACTATTTGGTATATGGTATTGTGTTGAAATTGTTGGAATTGAAAACAATAGTCAAATGCTTGAAATTACGTGCTAAGTTTCGTTTTTGAGGTTTTTTTTAGCGTTTTTGGCATTTTCTCGAATAAAGTGGTTCAAACTTTGTTTGTTTGCCACGAAACTCGGAACACAACACTATTGGGTTTATGTTATTGTGTTGAAATAGCAAGAATCGTAAACAATGGTCATATGCTTTAAATTAGATGCTATGTTTCTTTTTGATGTTCTTGTAGCGTTTTTGGTACTTTCTCGCTTAAAGTGGTTTAAACTTTTTGTTTGCCACGAAAGATTACACACAACACTATTTGGTTTATGTTATTGTATTGAAATTGTTAGAATCGAAATGAATAGTCATATGCATGAAATAGCGTGCTAAGTTGCGTCTTTGAGGTTTTTGTAGCGTTTTTGGCACTTTTTCCCATAAAGTGGTTCGAACTTGCGCTGTATAGCAAGAGACTTATAACACTACATTATTTGGTATATGTTATTGTATTGAAATGGTTTTTATCGAATACAATAGTGATACGCTTGATATAACGTGCTAAGTTGCGTTTGTGAGGTTTTTCTAGCATTTTTGGCACTTTCTCGTATAAAGTGGTTCAAACTTGGTTTATTTGCCACGAAACATGGCACACAACACTATTTGGTATATGCTATTGTGTTGAAATGGCTATAATCGAAAACAATAGTCATATGCTTAAATTTACGTGCTAAGTTGCGTTGTTGGCACATTCTCGCATAAAGTGGTTCAAAGTTTGGTTGTTTGGCGCGAAACTTAGCACACTACACTATTTGGTATATGTTATTGTGTTGAAATGATTAGAATAGAAAACAATAGTGATATGCTTAAAATTACATGCTAAGTTGCGTTTTTGAGGTTTTTTTAGCGTTTTTAGCACTTTTTCGCATCAAGTGGTACAAACTTGATTTGTTTGCCACGAAAAATCGCACACAAAACTATTTAATATACGTTATTGTGTTGAAATAGCAAGAATCGAAAACAATAGTTATATGCTTGAAATTACATGCTAACTTTCTTTTCTGAGATTTTTCTAGCGTTTTTGGCACATTCTCGCATAAAGTGGTTCAGAGTTGGGTTGTTTGGCACGAAACTTAGCACACTGCACTATTTGTTATATGTTATTGTGTTGAAATGGTTGGAATAGAAAACAATAGTGATATGCTTGAAATTACGAGCTAAGTTGCGTTATTGAGGTTTTTTAGCGTTTTTGGCACTTTCTCGCATAAAGTGGTTCAAACTAGGTTTGTTGGCTAGGAAACATAAGACACAACACTATTTCGTATATGTTATTGCGTTGAAATGGATAGAATCGAAAACAATAGCCATATACTTGAATTTACGTACTAAGTTGCATTTTTGTGGTTTTTCAAGCGTTGTTGGCACTTTCACACGTGAAGTGGTTCAAACTGTGTTTGTTGGCTAGGAAACTTTTTAAGTAGTTCAAATAAAATTGTTCAAACTTTTAAGTGTTTTTTTAAGCATTTTTGAAGTTTTTATTAGCGTTTTTTGCATTTTATCGAATAAAGTGGTTCAAACTTGGTTTGTTTGCCACGAACCATGGCACTCAACACTATTTGGTTTATGTTATTGTGTTGAAATGGGTAGAATCGAAAACAATAGTCATATGCTTGAAATAACGTGTAAATTTGCGTCTTTGAGGTTTTTGTAGCGTTTAGGGTTGTATTTCACGAGACTTAGCACACTACACTATTTGATATATGTTATTGTGTTTAAATGGTTGGAATCGAAAACAATACTGATATGCTCGAAATTACGTGTTAACTTGTGTTTGTGAGGTTTTTTTTGCGTTTTTGGCACTTTCTCGCATAAAGTGATTCAAACTTGGTTTCTTTTCCAAGAAACATGGTACACAACACTATTTAGTATATGCTATTGTGTTGAAATGGCTATAATCGAAAACAATAGTCATATGCTTAAATTTACGAGCTAAGTTGCGTTTTATAAGTTTTTGTAGAGCTTTTTGTACATTCTCGCACAAAGTTGTTCAAAGTTGGGTTGTTTGGCACGAAATTTAGAATACTACACTATTAAGTATATGTTATTGTGTTGAAATAGTTGGAATAGAAAACAACAGTGCTATGGCTAAAATTACGTGTTAAGTTGCGTATTTGAGAGTTTTTACGTTTTTGGCACTTTCTCGCATAAAGTGGTACAAACTTGATTTCTTTGCCAGGAAAAATCGCACCCAACACTATTTGGTATATGTTATTGTGTTCAAATGGCTAGAATCGAAAAGAATAGTTATATGCTTTAAATTACGTGTTAAGTTGCGTTGTTGAGATTTTTTTTTTGTAGCGTTTTTGGCACATTCTCGCATAAAGTGGATGAAAGTTAGGTTGTTTGGCACGAAACTTAGCATACTGCGCTATTTGGTATATGTTATTGTGTTGAAATGGTTGGAATAGAAAACAATAGTTGTATGCTTGAAATTACGTGCTAAGTTGCGTTTTGAGGTTTTTTAAGCGTTTTTGGCACTTTCTCGCATAAAGTGGTTCAAAATAGGTTTGTTGGCCAGGAAACTTGAGACACAACACAATTTGGTATATTTTATTGCATTGAAATGGCTAGAATCGAAAACAATAGTCATATGCTTGAATTTACGTACTAAGTAGTTCAAACTTGGTTTGTTGCTTAGGAAACTTGACACACTACACTATTTGGTATTTTTTTTTTGTTGAAATGGATAAAATCAAAAATAATATTCATATGCTTGAAATTTCGTGTTAGCTTGCGTCTTTGAGGTTTTTTTAGAGTTTTTGGCATTTTCTCGAATAAAGTGTTTCAAACTTAGTTTGTTTGCCACGAAATATGGCACACAACACTATTTCGTATATGTTATTGTGTTGAAATGGTTAGAATTGAAAACAATAGTCATATGCTTGAAATTACGTGACACGTTTCGTTTTTGAAGTTTTTATTAGCGTTTTTTGCGTTTTATCAAATAAAGTTGTTCAAACTTGGTTTGTTTGCCACGAAACTTGGCGCACAACACTATATGGTTTGTTTGGCATTTTCTCGAATAAAGTGGTTCAAACTTTGTTTGTTTGCCACGAAAGTTGGCATACAACACTATTGGATTTATGTTATTGAGTTGAAAATGTTTGAATCGAAAACAACAGTCATATGCTTGAAATTACATGCTAAGTTGCGTCTTTGAGATTTTTGTATATGCTTGAAATTACATGGTAGTTCAAACATGGGTTGTGTGGCACGAAACTTCGTACACAACACTATTTGGTATATGGTATTGTGTTGAAATTGTTGGAATTGAAAACAATAGTCAAATGCTTGAAATTACGTGCTAAGTTTCGTTTTTGAGGTTTTTTTTAGCGTTTTTGGCATTTTCTCGAATAAAGTGGTTCAAACTTTGTTTGTTTGCCACGAAACTCGGAACACAACACTATTGGGTTTATGTTATTGTGTTGAAATAGCAAGAATCGTAAACAATGGTCATATGCTTTAAATTAGATGCTATGTTTCTTTTTGATGTTCTTGTAGCGTTTTTGGTACTTTCTCGCTTAAAGTGGTTTAAACTTTTTGTTTGCCACGAAAGATTACACACAACACTATTTGGTTTATGTTATTGTATTGAAATTGTTAGAATCGAAATGAATAGTCATATGCATGAAATAGCGTGCTAAGTTGCGTCTTTGAGGTTTTTGTAGCGTTTTTGGCACTTTTTCCCATAAAGTGGTTCGAACTTGCGCTGTATAGCAAGAGACTTATAACACTACATTATTTGGTATATGTTATTGTATTGAAATGGTTTTTATCGAATACAATAGTGATACGCTTGATATAACGTGCTAAGTTGCGTTTGTGAGGTTTTTCTAGCATTTTTGGCACTTTCTCGTATAAAGTGGTTCAAACTTGGTTTATTTGCCACGAAACATGGCACACAACACTATTTGGTATATGTTATTGTGTTGAAATGGCTATAATCGAAAACAATAGTCATATGCTTAAATTTACGTGCTAAGTTGCGTTGTTGGCACATTCTCGCATAAAGTGGTTCAAAGTTTGGTTGTTTGGCGCGAAACTTAGCACACTACACTATTTGGTATATGTTATTGTGTTGAAATGATTAGAATAGAAAACAATAGTGATATGCTTAAAATTACATGCTAAGTTGCGTTTTTGAGGTTTTTTTAGCGTTTTTAGCACTTTTTCGCATCAAGTGGTACAAACTTGATTTGTTTGCCACGAAAAATCGCACACAAAACTATTTAATATACGTTATTGTGTTGAAATAGCAAGAATCGAAAACAATAGTTATATGCTTGAAATTACATGCTAACTTTCTTTTCTGAGATTTTTCTAGCGTTTTTGGCACATTCTCGCATAAAGTGGTTCAGAGTTGGGTTGTTTGGCACGAAACTTAGCACACTGCACTATTTGTTATATGTTATTGTGTTGAAATGGTTGGAATAGAAAACAATAGTGATATGCTTGAAATTACGAGCTAAGTTGCGTTATTGAGGTTTTTTAGCGTTTTTGGCACTTTCTCGCATAAAGTGGTTCAAACTAGGTTTGTTGGCTAGGAAACATAAGACACAACACTATTTCGTATATGTTATTGCGTTGAAATGGATAGAATCGAAAACAATAGCCATATACTTGAATTTACGTACTAAGTTGCATTTTTGTGGTTTTTCAAGCGTTGTTGGCACTTTCACACGTGAAGTGGTTCAAACTGTGTTTGTTGGCTAGGAAACTTTTTAAGTAGTTCAAATAAAATTGTTCAAACTTTTAAGTGTTTTTTTAAGCATTTTTGAAGTTTTTATTAGCGTTTTTTGCATTTTATCGAATAAAGTGGTTCAAACTTGGTTTGTTTGCCACGAACCATGGCACTCAACACTATTTGGTTTATGTTATTGTGTTGAAATGGGTAGAATCGAAAACAATAGTCATATGCTTGAAATTACGTGCTAAGTTGCGTCTTTGAGGTTTTTTTTAGCGTTTTTGGCATTTTCTCGCATAAAGTGGTGCAAACTTCTTGTTTGCTTCGAAACTTGGCACACAACACTATTTGGTATATGTTATGGTGTTGAAATGGTTAGAGTCAAAAACAATATTCATATGCTTGAAATTACGTGCTAACTTTTGTTTTTGAGGTTTTTTTAGCGTTTTTGGCATTTTCTCAAATAAAGTGGTTCAAACATGGTTTGTTTGCCACGAAACATGGCATACAACACTATTGGGTTTATGTTATTGAATTGAAATGGTTAGAACCCAAAATAATAGTAATATGCTTGAAACTACGTCTTTGAGGATTTTGTAGCGTTTTTGGCATTTTCTCAAATAAAGTGGTTCAAACTTGGCACACAACACTATTTGGTTTATATTTTATTTATTTGAAATGGTTAGAATCGAAAATAATATTCATATTCTTAAAATTACTTGCTACGTTTTGTTTTTGAGGTTTTTAGCGTTTTTTGCACTTTCACGCTTAAAGTGGTTCAAACTTGGGTTGTTTGGCACGAAACTTGGCACAACACACGATTTGGTATATGTTATTGTGTTGAAATGGATTGAATCGAAAACAATAGTGATATTCTAGAAATTATGTGCTAGGTTGTGATTTTGAGGTTTTTTTTTAGCGTGTTTGGCACTTTCTCACTTAAAGTGGTTCAAACTTGGGTTGTTTGGCACGAAACTTGGCGGTTTATGTTATTGTGATGAAATGGTTAGAATCGAAAACAATAGTGTTATGCTTTAAATTACATGCTAAGTTGCGTCTTTGAGGTTTTTTTTAGCGTTTTTGGCTATTTCTCAAATAAAGTGGTTCAAACTTTGTTTGCCACAAAACTTGGCACACAACAGTGTTAGGTAATGTTATTGTTTTGAAATGGTTAGAATCGAAAACAATAGTCATATGCTTGAATTTAGTTGCTAAGTTGCGTTATTGAGGTTTTTTAAGCGTTTTTAGAACTTTCTCGCGTAAAGTGGTTCAGACTTTGTTTGTTGGCTAGGAAAGTTGACACACGACACTATTTGGTTTATATTATTGTGTTGAAATGGTTAGACTCGAAAACTATAGACATATTCTTTAAATTACGTTCGTAGTTGCATCTTTGAGGGTTTTTTTAGCGTTTTTGGCATTTTATCGAATAAAGTGGTTCAAACTTGGTTTGTTTGCCACGAAACTTGGCACACAAAACCATTGGGTTTATGTTATTGTGTTGAAATGGTTAGAATTGAAAGCAATAGTCATAAACTTTAAATTTCGTGCTAAATTTCATTTTTGAGGTTTTTTTTAGCGTTTTTGGCATTTTATCGAATAAAGTGGTTCAATCTTGGTTTGTTTGCCTAGAAACATGGCACACAACACTATTTGGTTTACGTTATTGTGTTGAAATGGTTAGTATTGAAAACAATAGCCATATGCTTGAAATTACGTGTTATGTTTCGTTTTTGAGGTTTTGGAAGCGTTTTTGGCACTTTCTCGCTTAGGGTGGTTCAAACTTGGCTTGTTTGCCACGAAACTTGCTACAAAACACTATTTGCTTTATTTTATTTAGTTGAAATGGTTAGAATTGAAAACAATAGTCATATGCTTGAAATTGCCTACTAAGTTGCGTCTTTGAGTTTTTTTTAGTGTTTTTGGCATTTTCTCGAAGAAAGTGGCTCTAACTATGTTTGTTTGCCACGAAACTTGGCACACAATACTATGTATTTGTAGTGTTTTTGGCACTTTCTCTCTTAAAGTGGTTCAAACTCTTTGTTTGCCATGAAACTCGGCACGCTACACTATATTGTATATGTTATTGTGTTGAAATGGTTGGAATCGAAGACAATAGTGATATTCTAGAAATTACGTGCTAAGTTGTATTTTTGAGGTTTTTTTAGCGTTTTTGGCCCTTTCTCGCATAAAGTGGTTCAAACTTGGTTTGTTGGCTAGGAAACTTGACACACATCACTATTTGGTATATGTTATTGTGTTGAAATGGTTGGAATCGAAAACAATAGTGATATGCTTGAAATTACGTCTAAGTTGAGTTTTCGAGGCTTTGTTAGCGTTTTTGGCTCTTTCTCGCATAAAGTTGTTCAAACTTTGTTTGTTTCCCACGAAACATGGCACACAACACTATTTGGTATATTCTATTGTGTTGAAATGGTTTGAATAGAAAACAATAGTCATATGTTTAAATTTACGTGCTAAGTTGCATTTTTCAAGTTTTTTAAGCGTTTTTGGACCTTTCTTGCGTTAAGTGGTTCAAACTTGGTTTTTTGGCTAAGAAACTTGACACACAACACTATTTGGTATATGTTATTTTGTTGAAGTGGTTAGAATCGAAAACAATAGTCATATGCTTGAAATTATGTGTGAAGTTGCGTCGTTGAGGTTTTTTTTACCGTTTTTTGAATTTTATCGAAAAAGTGGTTCAAACTTTGTTTGTTTGCCACGAAACTTGGCACAAAACACTTGGGTTTATGTTATTGTGTTGAAATGGTTAGAATCGTAAACAATAGTCATATGCGTAAAATTACTTGCTAAGTTGCGTCTTTGTGGTTTTTTTAGCGTTTTTTGCAATTTCTTGAATAAAGTGGTTCAATCTTTGTTTGTTTGCCACGAAACTTGGAACACAACACTATTAGGTTCTTTATATTTTATTGAAATTGATGTAAGTGTGATTAGGAAGAACACACTTAAATTTAAAAGTTTCTGATTTAAAAGAATAGAAGAAAGTAGATAAGAAACAATAGTAGAAGAATATAGATAAGAGCCAAATCACGAGAACAAACTCAATGATTTGGGGTTTTAGGCTAGAGACAAGACACACTCAATCTCCCCTAAGAATTAACACTCAAGAGAAACTCAAAGTGATAATTGAAATTACTATTTCTTTGGACAAACACAAGAAGAAAAGCAATGCATAAAACATAAGGTTTATATTATGAAACAAAATCTGAATTTTTTTTATTACAAAACATTCCTTTATATAGGGTGAATACAAGATTCTAGAAGCTTTCAAATACATCCCCTATTTAGTTCAATACTTCCCCCTTTGTTAGTCAACAAATGCATGAATTAATTAGAGTTCATGTATCAAAATTCTTCTAGCAAATACAATGAACTTGGTGATTTCTAGAAACTAAATTCATCCCCCCTTATAATAATGAAAATCAGCCCCAAAAACTCAAAAATAAAAATAAAAATTAATATTCTGGACCAACATTGCATATTGATGCCACCCTTGCTCTTTTGTACCATTTATTTGTTATCCCATACTAAGAATGTGACAAATTTTGGTTAGCGAAAAAAAGAATTAAACCCGAGTTTCTCAAGAATTAAAGCAACGGGCTCATGAACACTCGATCTTGGATCAGAAATGGTTAGAATCAAAAAAAATAGTCATATGATTGAAATTACGTGCTAAGTTTCGTTTTTGAGGTTTTTATAGCGTTTTTGGCACTTTCTCGCTTAAAGTGGTTCAAACTTTTTGTTTGCCACGAAACTTTGCACACAACACTATTTGATTTATGTTATAGTACAGTGTTTTTATGGTTTGAATCGAAAACAATAGTCATATGCTTGAAATTACGTGCTAAGTTGCGTCTTTGAGGTTTTTGTAGCATTTTTGGCTTTTTCTGGAATAAAGCGGTTCAAACTTGGTTTACTTGCCACGAAACATGGCACACAACACTATTTGGTTTATGTTAATGTGTTGAAATGGTTAGAATCGAAAACAATAGTCATATGCTTGAAATTACGTGCTAAGTTGCATCTTTGTAGTTTTTATTAGCGTTTTTTCCATTTTAACGAATAAAGTTGTTCAAACTTGGTTTGTTTGGCACGAAACTTAGCACAAAACACTATTTGGTATATGTTAATGTGTTGTAATGGTTAGAATTTAAAAGAATAGTCATATGCTAGAAATTACGTGACATGTTTCGTTTTTCAGTTTTTATTAGCGTTTTTTTCATTTTATCGATTAAAGTTTTTCAAACTTTGGTTGTTTGGTACGAAACTTGGCACACAACACTATTTTGTATATAATTGTGTTGAAATGGTTGGAATCGAAACAAATAATGACATTCGAGAAATTACGTCCTAAATTGCGTTTTTTAGTTTTGTTTTTGCTTTTTTGGAACTTTCTCGCATAAAGAGGTTTAGTAAACTTGGCACACAACACTATCTCGTATATGTTATTGTGTGGAAATGTCTAGAATCGAAAACAATTGTCATATGCCTGAATTTACGTGCTAAGTGCGTTTTTGAGGTTTTTAAAGCGTTTTTGGCACTTTCTCACGTAAAGTGATTCAAAGTTGGTTTGTTGGCTAGGAAACTTGACACACAACACTATTTGGTATATGTTATTGTGTTGAAATGGCTAGAATCGAAAACAATAGTCATATGCTTGAATTTACGTGCAAAGTTGTGTCTTTGATGTTTTTTTTAGCGATTTTGGCATTTTCTCGAATAAAGTGGTTCACACTTTGTTTGTTTGGCACGAAACATGGCATACAACACCATTGGGTTTATGTTATTCAGATGTAATGGTTACACCATTGGGTCTATGAGCTTTTTGTAGCGTTTTTAGCACTTTCTCGCTTAAAGTGGTTCAAACATGGGTTGTTTGGCACGAAACTTCGCACACAATACTATTTGGTATATGTTATTGTGTTGAAACAAATAGAATTGAAAACAATAGTTATATGCTTGAAATTACGTGCTAAGTTTTGTTTTTGAGGTTTTAATAGCGTTTTTGGACCTTTCTCGCATAAAATGGTTCAAACTAGGTTTGTTGGCTAGGAAACTTGAGACACAACACTATTTGCTATATGTTATTGTGTTAAAATGGCTAGAATCGAAAAAAATAGTCATATGCTTGATTTTACATGCTAAGTTGTGTTATTGAGGTTTTTTAAGCGTTTTTGGCACTTTCTCACGTAAAGTGGTTCAAACAGTGTTTGTTGGCTAAGAAACTTGGCACACAATACTATTTGGTATATGTTATTGCGTTAAATTGGTTAGAATAGAAAAAAATAGTCATATGCTTGAATTACGTGCTAAGTTGCGTGTTTGAGGTTTTTGTAGCGTTTATGGCACATTCTCGCATAAAGTGGTTCAAACATGGGTTGTTTGGCACCAAACATAACACACAACACAATTTGGTAAATGTTATTGTGTTGAAATGGTTAGAAATGAAAACAATAGTCATATGCTCTAAATTACTTGCTAAGTTTCGTTTTTGGAGTTATTTTAGCATTTTTGGAATTTTCTCGCTTAAAGTGGTTCAAACTTTGGTTGTTTGGCACAAAACATGGCACACAACACTATATGGTATATGTTATTGTGTTGAAATAGTTGGAGTCGAAAACAATGGTGATATTCTAGAAATTACGTGCTTAGTTGCCTTATTGAGATTTTTTTAGTGTTTTTGGAACTTTCTCGCATAAAGTGGTTCAAACAAGGTTTGTTGGCTAGGAAACTTGTGACAAAACACTAATTGATATATGTTATTGTGTTGAAATGGATAGAATCGAAACCAATAGTCATATGCTTGATTTTACGTCGTAAGTTGCGTTTTTGAGGTTTTTAAGCGTTTTTGGCACTTTCTCACGTAAAGTGGTTCAAACTGTGTTTGTTGGCTAGAATATTTAGCACACAACACTATTTGGTTTATGTTATTGCGTTGAATTGGTTAGAATAGAAAATAATAGTCATATACTGAAATTACGTGCTAAGTTGCGTGTTTGAGGTTTTGTAGCGTTTTTGGCACATTCTCGCATAAAGTGGTTCACACATGGGTTGTTTGGCACGAAACTTAGCACACAACACTATTTGGTAAATGTTATTGTGTTGAAATGGTTAGAATTGAAAACAATAGTCATATGCTCTAAAATACTTGCTAAGTTTCGTTTTTGGAGTTTTTTTAGCATTTTTTGCATTTTCTCGCTTAAAGTGGTTCAAACTTTGGTTGTTTGGCACAAAACATGGCACACAACACTATTTTGTATATGTTATTGTGTTGAAATATTTGGAATCGAAAATAATAGTGATATTCTAGAAATTATGTGCTTAGTTGCCTTATTGAGATTTTTTTAGCGTTTTTTGAACTTTCTCGCATAAAGTGGTTCAAACTAGATTTGTTGGCTAGGAAACTTGTGACAAAACACTAATTGGTATATGTTATTGTGTTGAAATGGCTAGAATCGAAAAAAATAGTCATATGCTGGATTTTACGTCGTAAGTTGCGTTTTTGAGGTTTATAAGAGTTTTTGGCACTTTCTCACGTAAAGTGGTTCAAACTGTGTTTGTTGACTTGGATATATAGCACACAACACTATTTGGTTTATGTTATTGCGTTGAATTGGTTAGAGAAAATCATAGTCATATACTTGAAATTACGTGCTCAGTTGCATGTTTGAGGTTTTTGTAGCGTTTTTGGCACATTCTCGCATAAAGTGGTTCAAACATGGGTTCTTTGGCACAATACTTAGCACACAACACTATTTTGTAAATTTTATTATGTTGAAGTGGTTAGAATTAAAAAAAAATAGTCATATGCTTGAAATTACGTGCTAAGTTTCATTTTTGGAGTTGTTTTAGCGTTTTTGGAATTTTCTCGTTTAAAGGGGTTCAAACTTGGGTTGTTTGGCACAAAGCTTAGCACACAACACTATTTGGTATATGTTATTGTGTTGAAATGATTGGAATCGAAAACAATAGTGATATTCTAGAAATTACGTGCTAAGTTGCCTTAATGAGGTATTGTTAGCGTTTTTGGAACTTTCTCGCATAAAGTGGTTCAAACTAAGTTTGTTGGCTAGGAAACTTGACACACAACACTATTTGGTATATGTTATTGTGTTGAAATGGCTAGACTCGAAAACAATAGTCATATGCTTGAATTTACGTGCTAAGTTGCGTTTTTGAGGTTTTTTAAGCGATTTTGGCACTTTCTCACGTAAAGTGGTTCAAATTGTGTTTGTTGGCTAAGAAACCTTGCACATAACACTATCTGGTTTATATTATTGTGTTGAATTGGTTAGAATAGAAAACAATAGTCATATGCTTGAAATTACGTGCTAAGTTGCGTGTTTAAGGTTTTTGTAGCGTTTTTGGCACATTTACGCGTAAAGTGGTTCAAACATGGGTTGTTTGGCACAAAACTTAGCACGCAACACTATTTGGTAAATGTTATTGTGTTAAAATGGTTAGAATTGAATACAATATTCATGTACTTGAAATTACGTACTATGTTTCGTTTTTTATGTTGTTTTTTAGCGTTTTTGGCATTTTCTCGCTTAAAGTGGTTCAAACATGGGTTGTTTGGCACGAAACTTGGCACACAACACTATTTTGTATATGATATTGTGTTGAAATGGTTAGAATCGAAAAAAATAGTCATATGCTTGAAATTACATGCTAGGTTGCATCTTTGAAGTTTTTATTAGCGTTTTTTGCTTTTTATCGAATAAAGTTGTTCAAACTTGGTTTGTTTGGCATTTTCTCGAATAAAGTGGTTCAAACTTTTTCTGTTTGCCACGAAACTTGGCACACAACACTATTGGGTTTTTTTTATTGTGTTGAAATGGTTTGAATCGTAAACAATAGTCATATGAATGAAATTACGTGCTAAGTTGCGTCTTTGCAGTTTTTTTTAGAGTTTTTAGCGTTTTCTCAAATAAAGTGGTTCAATCATTTTTTATTTGCCACGAAACTTGGAACACAACACTATTGGGTTTATGTTATTGTATTGAAATTGTTAGAATCGAAAACAATAGTCATATGCTTGAAATTACATGCCATGTTTCGTTTTTGAGGTTTTTGTAGCGTTTTTGGTACTTTCTCGCTTAAAGTTGTTTAAAATTTTTATTTGCCACGAAACTTTGCACACTACACTATTTGGGTTTATGTAATTGTGTTGAATTGGTTAGAATCGAAAACAATAGTCATATGCTTGAAATAACGTGTTAATTTGCGTCTTTGAGGTTTTTGTAGCGTTTAGGGTTGTATTTCACGAGACTTAGCACACTACACTATTTGATATATGTTATTGTGTTTAAATGGTTGGAATCGAAAACAATACTAATATGCTCGAAATTACGTGTTAACTTGTGTTTGTGAGGTTTTTTTTTGCGTTTTTGGCACTTTCTCGCATAAAGTGATTCAAACTTGGTTTCTTTTCCAAGAAACATGGCACACAACACTATTTATTATATGCTATTGTGTTGAAATGGCTATAATCGAAAACAATAGTCATATGCTTAAATTTACGAGCTAAGTTGCGTTTTATAAGTTTTTGTAGAGCTTTTTGTACATTCTCGCACAAAGTTGTTCAAAGTTGGGTTGTTTGGCACGAAATTTAGAATACTACACTATTTGGTATATGTTATTGTGTTGAAATAGTTGGAATAGAAAACAACAGTGCTATGGCTAAAATTACGTGTTAAGTTGCGTATTTGAGATTTTTTACGTTTTTGGCACTTTCTCGCATAAAGTGGTACAAACTTGATTTCTTTGCCAGGAAAAATGGCACCCAACACTATTTGGTATATGTTATTGTGTTCAAATGGCTAGAATCGAAAAGAATAGTTATGTGCTTTAAATTACGTGTTAAGTTGCGTTGTTGAGATTTTTTTTTGTAGCGTTTTTGGCACATTCTCGCATAAAGTGGATGAAAGTTAGGTTGTTTGGCACGAAACTTAGCACACTGCGCTATTTGGTATATGTTATTGTGTTGAAATGGTTGGAATAGAAAACAATAGTTGTATGCTTGAAATTACGTGCTAAGTTGCGTTTTGAGGTTTTTTAAGCGTTTTTGGCACTTTCTCGCATAAAGTGGTTCAAAATAGGTTTGTTGGCTAGGAAACTTGAGACACAACACAATTTGGTATATTTTATTGCATTGAAATGGCTAGAATCGAAAACAATAGTCATATGCTTGAATTTACGTACTAAGTAGTTCAAACTTGGTTTGTTGCTTAGGAAACTTGACACACTACACTATTTGGTTTTTTTTTTTTTTGTTGAAATGGATAAAATCAAAAATAATATTCATATGCTTGACATTTCGTGTTAGCTTGCGTCTTTGAGGTTTTTTTAGAGTTTTTGGCATTTTCTCGAATAAAGTGTTTCAAACTTAGTTTGTTTGCCACGAAATATGGCACACAACACTATTTCGTGTATGTTATTGTGTTGAAATGGTTAGAATTGAAAACAATAGTCATATGCTTGAAATTACGTGACACGTTTCGTTTTTGAAGTTTTTATTAGCGTTTTTTACGTTTTATCAAATAAAGTTGTTCAAACTTGGTTTGTTTGCCACGAAACTTGGCGCACAACACTATATGGTTTGTTTGGCATTTTCTCGAATAAAGTGGTTCAAACTTTGTTTGTTTGCCACGAAAGTTGGCATACAACACTATTGGATTTATGTTATTGAGTTGAAAATGTTTGAATCGAAAACAACAGTCATATGCTTGAAATTACATGCTAAGTTGCGTCTTTGAGATTTTTGTATATGCTTGAAATTACATGGTAGTTCAAACATGGGTTGTGTGGCACGAAACTTCGTACACAACACTATTTGGTATATGGTATTGTGTTGAAATTGTTGGAATTGAAAACAATAGTCAAATGCTTGAAATTACGTGCTAAGTTTCGTTTTTGAGGTTTTTTTTAGCGTTTTTGGCATTTTCTCGAATAAAGTGGTTCAAACTTTGTTTGTTTGCCACGAAACTCGGAACACAACATTATTGGGTTTATGTTATTGTGTTGAAATAGCAAGAATCGTAAACAATGGTCATATGCTTTAAATTAGATGCTATGTTTCTTTTTGATGTTCTTGTAGCGTTTTTGGTACTTTCTCGCTTAAAGTGGTTTAAACTTTTTGTTTGCCACGAAAGATTACACACAACACTTTTGGTTTATGTTATTGTATTGAAATTGTTAGAATCGAAAAGAATAGTCATATGCATGAAATAGCGTGCTAAGTTGCGTCTTTAAGGTTTTTGTAGCGTTTTTGGCACTTTTTCCCATAAAGTGGTTCGAACTTGCGCTGTATAGCAAGAGACTTATAACACTACATTATTTGGTATATGTTATTGTATTGAAATGGTTTTTATCGAATACAATAGTGATACGCTTGATATAACGTGCTAAGTTGCGTTTGTGAGGTTTTTCTAGCATTTTTGGCACTTTCTCGTATAAAGTGGTTCAAACTTGGTTTATTTGCCACGAAACATGGCACACAACACTATTTGGTATATACTATTGTGTTGAAATGGCTATAATCGAAAACAATAGTCATATGCTTAAATTTACGTGCTAAGTTGCGTTGTTGGCACATTCTCGCATAAAGTGGTTCAAAGTTTGGTTGTTTGGCGCGAAACTTAGCACACTACACTATTTGGTATATGTTATTGTGTTGAAATGATTAGAATAGAAAACAATAGTGATATGCTTAAAATTACATGCTAAGTTGCGTTTTTGAGGTTTTTTTAGCGTTTTTAGCACTTTTTCGCATCAAGTGGTACAAACTTGATTTGTTTGCCACGAAAAATCGCACACAAAACTATTTAATATATGTTATTGTGTTGAAATAGCAAGAATCGAAAACAATAGTTATATGCTTGAAATTACATGCTAACTTCCTTTTCTGAGATTTTTCTAGCGTTTTTGGCACATTCTCGCATAAAGTGGTTCAGAGTTGGGTTGTTTGGCACGAAACTTAGCACACTGCACTATTTGTTATATGTTATTGTGTTGAAATGGTTGGAATAGAAAACAATAGTGATATGCTTGAAATTACGAGCTAAGTTGCGTTATTGAGGTTTTTTAGCGTTTTTGGCACTTTCTCGCATAAAGTGGTTCAAACTAGGTTTGTTGGCTAGGAAACATAAGACACAACACTATTTCGTATATGTTATTGCGTTGAAATGGATAGAATCGAAAACAATAGCCATATACTTGAATTTACGTACTAAGTTGCATTTTTGTGGTTTTTCAAGCGTTGTTGGCACTTTCACACGTGAAGTGGTTCAAACGGTGTTTGTTGGCTAGGAAACTTTTTAAGTAGTTCAAATAAAATTGTTCAAACTTTTAAGTGTTTTTTTAAGCATTTTTGAAGTTTTTATTAGCGTTTTTTGCATTTTATCGAATAAAGTGGTTCAAACTTGGTTTGTTTGCCACGAACCATGGCACTCAACACTATTTGGTTTATGTTATTGTGTTGAAATGGTTAGAATCGAAAACAATAGTCATATGCTTGAAATTACGTGCTAAGTTGCGTCTTTGAGGTTTTTTTTAGCGTTTTTGGCATTTTCTCGCATAAAGTGGTGCAAACTTCTTGTTTGCTTCGAAACTTGGCACACAACACTATTTGGTATATGTTATGGTGTTGAAATGGTTAGAGTCGAAAACAATATTCATATGCTTGAAATTACGTGCTAACTTTTGTTTTTGAGGTTTTTTTTTTAGCGTTTTTGGCATTTTCTCAAATAAAGTGGTTCAAACATGGTTTGTTTGCCACGAAACATGGCATACAACACTATTGGGTTTATGTTATTGAATTGAAATGGTTAGAATCCAAAACAATAGTAATATGCTTGAAACTACGTCTTTGAGGATTTTGTAGCGTTTTTGGCACTTTCTCGCATAAAGTGGTTCAAACATGGGTTGTTTGGCACGAAACTTCGTACACAACACTATTTGGTATATGTTATTGTGTTAAAATGGTTAGAATTGTAAACAATAGTCATATTCTTGAAATTACGTGCTAAGTTTTGTTTTTGTGGTTTTCTTTTTGCCTTTTTGCCATTTTCTCGAATAAAGTGGTTCAAACTTTGTTTGATTGCCACGAAACTTGGCACACAACACTACTAGGTTTATGTTATTGTGTTGAAATGGTTAGAATCGTAAACAATAGTCATACGGTTGAAGTTACGAGATAAGTTGAGTCTTTGCGGTTTTTTTTAGCGTTTTTTGCATTTGCTCGAATAAAGTGGTTTAATCTTTCTTTATTTGCCACGAAACTTGGAATACAACACTATTAGGTTTATGTTATTGTGTTGAAATAGCTAGACTCGTCAAAAATAGTCATATGCTTGAAATTACATGCTAAGTTTTGTTTATGAGGTTTTTGTAGCGTTTTTTGTACTTTCTCGTATAAAGTGGTTTAATCTTTTTGTTTGCCACGAAACATTACAGACAACACTATTTGGTTTATGTTATTGTGTTGAAATGGTTAGAATCAAAAACATTAGTCATATGCTTGAAATAACGTGCTAAGTTGCGTCTTTGAGGTTTTTTTGTTGCGTTTTTGGCATTTTCTCCCATAAAGTGGTTCAAACTTGGGCTGTATAGCACGAGACTTAGCACACTACACTATTTGGTATTTGTTATTGTGTTGAAATGGTTGTTATCGAAAACAGTAGTGATATGCTTGATATTACATGCTAAGTTGCGTTTGTGACGTTTTTCTAGCGTCTTTGGCACTTTCTCGCATAAAGTGATTGAAACATGGTTTATTTGCCACGAAACATGGCACACAACACTATTTAGTATATGCTATTGTGTTGAAATGGCTATAATCGAAAACAATAGTCATATGCTTAAATTTGTGTGCTAAGTTGCGTTGTTGGCACATTCTCGCATAAAGTGGTTCAAAGTTTGGTTGTTTGGCACGAAACTTAGCACACTACCCTATTTGGTATATGTTATGGTGTTGAAATTATTGGAATAGAAAACAATAGTGATATGCTTAAAATTACATGCTAAGTTACGTGTTTGAGGTTATTTTAGCGTTTTTGGCACTTTCTCGCATAAAGTGGTACAAACTTGATTTGTTTGCCACGAAAAATGGCACACAACACTATTTGGTATATGTTATTCTGTTGAAATGGCTAGAATCGAAAACAATAGTTATATGCTTGAAATTACGTGCTAAGTTGCGTTTTTGAGATTTTTCTAGCGTTTTTGACACATTCTCGCATAAAGTGGTTCAAAGTTGGGATCTATAGCACGAAACTCAGAACATTGCACTATTGGGTATATGTTATTGTGTTGAAATGGTTGGAATAGAAAACAATAGTGATATGATAGACATTATGTGCTAAGTTACGTTTTGTAGGTTTTTTAGCGTTTTTGGCACTTTCTCGCATAAAGTGGTTCAAACTAGGTTTGTTGGCTAGGAAACTTGAGAGACAACACTATTTTGTATACGTTATTGTGTTGAAATGGCTAGAATCGAAAACAATAGTCATATGCTTAAACAACTCTATTTGGTTTATGTTATTGTGTTGAAATGGTTAGAATCAAAAATAATAGTCATATGCTTGAAATTACGTGCTAAGTTTCTTCTTTGAGGTTTTTGTAGCGTTTTTAGGAATTTGTCGCATAAAGTGGTTCAAACATGAGTTGTTTGGCTCGAAACTTAGCACACAACACTATTCGCTATATGTTATTGTGTTGAAATGGTTAGAATTGAAACAATAGTCATATGCTTGAAATTACGTGCTAAGTTTTGTTTTTGAAGTTTATTTAGCGTTTCTGGCATTTTCTCACTTAAAGTGGTTCAAACCTGGGTTGTTTGGCACGAAACTTGGCACACAACACTATTTTGTACATGTTATTGTGTTGAAATGGTAGGAATCGAAAACAATTGTGATATTTTAGAAATTACGTATTTAGTTGCCTTATTGAGGGTTTTTAAAAGTTTTTGGAACTTTGTCGCGTAAAGTTGTTCAAACTAGGTTTGTTGGCTAGGAAACTTGCCACACAATACTATTTAGTTTTTGGTATTGTGTTGAATTGGTTAGAATCGAAAACTATATTCATATGCTTGAATTTACGAGCTAAGTTGCGTCTTTGAGGATTTTTTTCGCACTTTTGGCATTTTCTCAAATAAAGCGGTTCAAACTTCGGTTGTTTGCCACGAAACTGGGCATACAACACTATTTGGTTTATGTTATTGTGGTTATATGGTTGGAATCAAAAACAATAGTCATATGCTTGAACTTATGTCCTAAGTTTCGATATGAAGGCTTAGCGTGTTTGGCCCTTTCTCGCTTAAAGTGGTTCCAAAATTTTGTTTGCCACGAAACTTGGCACACAAAACTTTTTGGTTTATGTCTTTTTTTTGAAATGCCTAGAATCGAAAACAATAGTCATATGCTTGATTTTACATGCTAAGTTGCATTCTTGAGGTTTTTTAAATGTTTCTGGCACTTTCTCACGTAAAGACGTTCAAACTGTGTTTGTTGGCTAGGAAACTTGGCATACAACACTATTTGGTTTATGTTATTGTGTTGAAATGGTTAGAATCGAAAACAATAGTCATATGCTTGAAATTACGTACTAAGTTGCGTGCTTGAGCTATTTGTAGCGTTTTTTGCATTTCTCGCATAAAGTGGTTCAAACATGAGTTGTTTGGCACGAAACTTAGCACACAACACTATTTGGTGTATGTTATTGTGTTGAAATGATTAGAATTGGAAACAATAGTCATACGCTTGAAATTACGTGCTAAGTTTCATTTTTGAAGTTTTTTAGCGTTTTTTCCATTTTCTCACTTAAAGTGGTTCAAACATGGGTTGTTTGGCACGAAACTTAGCACACAACACTATTTGCTTCATGTTATTGTGTTGAAATGGTTAGAATCGAAAAAAATAGTCATATGATTGAAATTACGTGCTAAGTTTCGTTTTTGAAGTTTTTTTAGCCTTTTTTGCATTTTCTGGCTTAAAATGGTTCAAACTTGGGTTGTTTGGCACGAAACTAGGCACATAACACTATTTCGTATATGTTATTGTGTTGAAATGGTTGGAATCGAAAATATTTTTGTATTCTAGAAATTACGTGCTTAGTTGCCTTTTTGAGGTTTTTTTAGCTTTTTTGGAACTTTTTCGCATAAAGTGGTTCAAACTAGGTTTTTTGGCTAGGAAACTTGAGACACAACACTATTTGGTATATGTTATTGTGTTGAAATGGCTAGAACTGAAAACTATAGTCATATGCTTGATTTTACTTGCTAAGATAAATTTTTGAAGTTTTTTAAGCGTTTTTGGCACTTTCTCACGTGAAGTGGTTCAAACTGTGTTTGTTGGCTAGGAAACTTGGCACATAACACTATTTGGTTTATGTTATTGTGTTGAAATGGTTAGAATCGAAAACAATAGTCATATGCTTGCAATTACGGGCAAAGTTGCGTCTTTGAGGTTTTTGTAGCGTTTTTGGCACTTACTCGCATAAAGTGGTTCAAACATGGGTTGTTTGGCACGAAACTTAGCACACAACACTATTTGGTATTTGTTATTGTGTTGAAATGGTTAGAATTGAAAACAATAGTCATATGTTTGAAATTACATGCTAAGTTTCGTTTTTGAAGTTTTTATAGCGTTTTTGAAGTTTTCTCGCTTAAAGTGGTTCAAACTTGGGTTGTTTGGCACGAAACTTGGCATATAATACAATTTGGTATAATTTATTGTGTTGAAGTGGATGGAATCGTAAATAATAGTGATATTCTACAAATTACGTGTTAAGTTGCCTTATTAAGGTTTTTTTAGCATTTTTTGAACTTTCTCGCATAAAGTGGTTCAAACTAGGTTTGTTGGCTAGGAAACTTGAGACACAACACTATTTGGTATATATTATTGTGTTAAAATGGCTAGAATATAAAACAATAGTTATATGTTTCAATTTATCTGCTAAGTTGCGTTTTTGAGGTTTTTGAAGCGTTTTTGGCACTTTCTCGCATAAAGTGGTTCAAACATGGGTTGTTTGGCACGAAACTTAGCACACAACACTATTTGGTATTTGTTATTGTGTTAAAAAGGTTAGAATTGAAAACAATAGTCATATGTTCGAAATTACATGCTAAGTTTCATGTTTGAAGTTTTTTTAGCGTTTTTCAAGTTTTCTCGCTTAAAGTGGTTCAAACTTGGGTTGTTTGGCACGAAACTTGGCATATAATACAATTTGGTATAATTTGTTGTGTTGAAGTGGATGGAATCGAAAATAATAGTGATATTCTACAAATTACGTGTTAAGTTGCCTTATTAAGGTTTTTTTAGCATTTTTGGAACTTTCTCGCATAAAGTGGTTCAAATTAGGTTTGTTGGCTAGGAAACTTGAGACACAACACTATTTGGTATATATTATTGTGTTGAAATAGCTAGAATCAAAAACAATAGTTATAAGTTTCAATTTATCTGCTAAGTTGCGTTTTTGAGGTTTTTTAAGCGTTTTTGGCACTTTCTCACGTAAAGTGGTTCAAACTGTGTTTGTTGGCTAGGAAACTTGGGACACAACACTATTTGGTTTATGTTATTGTGTTGAAATGGTTAGAATCGAAAGTCATATGCTTTAAATTACGTGCTAAGTTGCGTCTTTGAGGTTTTTGTTGCGTTTTTGACACTTTCTCGCATAATGTGGTTCTAAAATGGGTTGTTTGGCACGAATTTAGCACACAACATTATTTGCTATATGTTATTGTGTTGAAATGGTTAGAATTGAAAACAATAGTCATATGCTTGAAATTACGTGCTAAGTTTCGTTTTTGAAGTTGTTTTAGCGTTTTTGGAATTTTCTTTCTTAAAGTGGTTCAAACTTGTATTGTTTGACACGAAACTTGGCACACAATAATATTTGGTATATGTTACTGTGTTGAAATGGATTGAATCTAAAATATTAGTGATATTCTAGAAATTACGTGCTAAGTTTCCTTATTGAGGTTTTTTTTAGCGATTTTGGAACTTTCTCGCATATAGTGGTTCAAACTAGGTTTGTTGGCTAGGAAGCTTGAGACACAACACTATTTGGCATATATTATTGTGTTGAAATGGCTAGAATCGAAAAAAATAGTCATATGCTTAAATTTACGTGCTAAGTTGCGTTTTTTAGGTTTTTTAAGCGTTTTTGACACTTTCTCACGTAAAGTGGTTCAAATTGTGTTTATTGGCTAGGAAACTTGGCACAGAACACTATTTGGTTTAGGTTATTGTGTTGAAATGGTTAGAATCGAAAACCATAGTCATGTTCTTGATATTACGTGATAATTTGCGTCTTTGAGATTTTTGTAGCGTTTTTGGCACTTTGTTGCATAAAGTGATTCAAACATGGGTTGTTTTGCGCGAAACTTAGCACACAACACTATTTTCTATATTTTTTGTGTAATGGTTAGAATTGAAAACAATAGTCATATGCTTTAAATTACGTGCTAAGTTTCGGTTTTGCATTTTTTTAGGTTTTTGGCATTTTCTCGTTTAAAGTGGTTCAAACTTGGGTGGTTTGGCACGAAACTTGGCACACAACACTATTTGGTAGATGTTAATGTGTTGAAATCATTGGAATCGAAAACAATTGTATTATTCTAAAAATTACGTGCTTAGTTGCCTTATTGAGGTTTTTTTAGCGTTTTTGGAAATTTGTCGCATAAAGTGGTTTAAACTAGGTTTGTTGGCTAGAAAACTTGGCACACAATACTATTTCGTTTTTGGTATTGTGTTGAATTGGTTACAATCGAAACAATATTCATATGCTTAAAATTACGAGCTAAGTTGCGTCTTTGAGGTTTTTTTTAGCGCTTTTGGCATTTTCTCGAATATAGTGGTTCAAACTTCGGTTGTTTGCCACGAAACTTGGCATACAACACTATTTGGTTTATGTTATTGTGTTGATATGGTTGGAATCAAAAAAAATAGTCATATGCTTGAAATTACGTGCTAAGTTTCGTATTGGAGGTTTTTTTAGCGTTTTTGGCCCTTTCTCGCTTAAAGTGGTTCCAAAATTTTGTTTGCCACGAAACTTGGGACACAAAACTTTTTGGTATATGTTATTGTGTTGAAATGGCTAGAATCGAAAACAATAGTCATATGATTGATTTTAAGTGCAAAGTTGCATTTTTGAGGTTTTTTAAGTGTTTTTGGCACTTTATTAGGTAAAGTGGTTCAAACTGTGTTTGTTGGCTAGGAAACTTGGCACACAACACTATTTGGTTTATGTTTTGTTGTTGAAATGGTTAGAATCAAAAACAATCGTCATATGCTTGAAATTACGTGCTAAGATGCGTGTTCCTATTTATAATGGTGAAGAAGGAAGTTACTTCAGAGAGGAGGTTGAAGAACATGGGAATAATGGGCGGTTACCAGCCTTGGAAGAAGGAGAACCAAGCAATGAGGGATGAATGGGAAGTTGGGTCAATTTGGAGGTTACTCTCCTGGAGGGAGGTTAGGGTATTTGGAGGTAACTAGCCTATGGGCCATTCAGGAAAGATGGGGAATTCAGAAAAAGGCCCATTGACCGAAAGTCAAAGTCAATGCAAAAGGTCAAAGGGTATTTAGATAATATGTCGTTAATAATTTAAATAAATAAATAAATTAGGTAGGTGATACCATGACAATTATTATTATTAATATTATTGTAATTAATTTTCTAAATTAACAATAATCATTAATATAATAATAATAATAATAATATTAACAAAAATAATAACATTAATAATAATCATAACAATAATAACATAAACAATAATAATAATCATAATAATAATAACAAAAACAATATTTAAAAATAAAATTAAAGAAAAATTTAGTAACAATAACAATAACAACAACAACAATAACATCACCAACAAAAATAATAAAAATAATATTTAAAAGAATATAAAAAAGTTAATAATAATAATAATAATAATAATAATAATAATAATAATAATAATAATAATAATAATAAAATTAATAATAATTATTCATAAAAAAATGAAAAAAAATAAATAAAAAAATGGGCTAGTCGCACGAAATCTGCGAGTCCACCGCAGGTCAGTCGCACGAAACCTGTGACTCGATCAGGGCTCAGTCGCACGTTTTCGTGCGACTGACCCGTGGTGGGCTCGCAGATTTTGTGTGACTGGCCCATTTTTTTAATTTTTTTTTCGTTTTTTTAAATTTAAAATAATACGATTCGAATAAAATTTACCTCGATTATTTGTTTGTGGATTGAATTTCTTAGTTTTTGCTCCAAAATTTTATGTTATAATTTTTTTTTAAGTGTGATAAAGGAGTTATTTAGTGAGGTTAGAGTATAAATAAGAAATTTTAAGTCCAGTGGCAAATTCGTAATTATTTAAAGTTCAGAGGTAAATTCGTAATTTCATTAGAAGGGTGACGATAAAATAAAAAGGGTGATGATGTTTAAAGATTGAGTTATTTTTATACCACTATTCGATAATTTATTTTAGGGTTGGTTATTACCCGTCTATATATTAAAATTTTTAAAAAGTATTGTGTAGGCCCACCGTTTAACGAGTCAAGTAAGCCATGGCTGACGAGTAGCCCGTCCAACGGACAACTGCACCATCCGTGCCGAGATCCTAACTTACGAAGATGTATTAAACTCGAAGTGTCGAACTTTCCACTATCAATCTATTTATTACTGGCGGGAAGTGATATTGGAAAGAGAGGAAAAGAGAACGGTAGCCATGGAAGAAGACTCAATAAAGCTCAACCAAAAACAAGATGAACAAATGACTGACAAGAACACGATGGAAACAAAATCGGAAGATATAGAAGATGACGAACACGCTTGCAAAGACAAGATTTTGCAAAAGTATTTCCTCCAAGAATGGAATGTCATCAAATCTATCATCGATGACATCGTTTCTATTGGTCATGTCGCCGATATTTCTTCCGCTTACAAGATCCGCACCATTGTAATCTCTCTCTCTCTCTCTCTCTCTCTAATTTTTGGAGTTAATTTTCCTATAAATGTTGAATTATTGTTTTGATTTAGTTAAGATTGCTGGTTAATTTGTTTTTGGATTCAATATCAGGGCGTTGATCTGCATTATTGTATTGCTTGTTATAAGGTTTTGTTTTGTTTTGTAGACTTGAGTTGTTGCTGAGACTTTTGGTAGAGGACTGAGCAAGTGTAGTTTGAGATACTCACAATTATTGTTTTGATTTAGTTAAGATTGCTGGTTAATTTATTTATTGATTCAATATCAGGGCGTTGATCTGCATTATTGTATTGATTGTTATAAGGTTTTGTTTTGATTTGTAGACTTGAGTTGTTGCTGAGACATTTGGTAGAGGACTGAGCAAGTGTAGTTTGAGATACTCACAATTATTGTTTTGATTTAGTTAAGATTGCTGGTTAATTTATTTTTGGATTCAATATCAGGGCGTTGATCTGCATTATTGTATTGATTGTTATTAGGTTTTGTTTTGTTTTGTAGACTTGAGTTGTTGCTGATACTTTTGGTAGAGGACTGAGCAGGTGTAGTTTGAGATACTCACTATTATTGTTTTGATTTAGTTAAGATTGCTGGTTAATTTATTTTTGGATTCAATATCAGGGCGTTGATCTGCATTATTGTATTGATTGTTATTAGGTTTTGTTTTGTTTTGTAGACTTGAGTTGTTGCTGAGACTTTTGGTAGAGGACCGAGCAAGTGTAGTTTGAGATACTCACAATTACATTATTATTTAACGTAAAAAAAACCATTTCGGAGAGTTGCCTTGCAATAGCTGATGTATCTTTGTGGTTTCAAATTTCTTAAACTGATTCCCGGATTTTTTTGTTGGTTGTTTTGTAATTCAGTTTAAGGTAATAGATTACTGAGAATGGATGAACTATGGGTAACTTGACATATCCCAGTTTAAGTGTAGGGAAAGAACTCCAAGAAATTTATCCCATAAGCAATATCTATGTTTTTCATATCAGACGTTCATTGCTATTCATACCAATTGCTCGGAATGATAATGCAACTGTGGGTGTGAAATCCATTTCTTAATGATAATGGTGCACCTTTAGTTTGGTGACAAATTTGGTGTTCATTGTTGCATTTTGGGAATGGAATGCTATGCATGCAATTATCTGAAGTTTTGGGAGTATCTACATCCATAAAATTGCCTCTTTTCATCCCTATGAGCAACTGTTATATATTACTGGGACGTGTGTGTGAGTGTCACATTGGAGCCGCTTTTCCTGATTCCGGATGTCGCCATGGGACTGAATACTGATATGCAAAATTGTTAGTAACTCACAAAAAGACAGTGTCCGAATTGGGGCCTGTGTTAGTAGAATTAAAATTAATATTCTAATGCCCATGTGTGAGCTCATTTGAGAGAGAGAAAGGAGCTCATGAGATGAGAAAAGAGACGGAGAGAGAAATTACATGTGAAAATAGGTGATGTTGCAACTTCCCCAAAGCAATTCTTGCTACTCTTTCAAAACAATTGCTGCAACTAGACTGTAAAATAGGAATTATTTGCTTGAGGTCACTCAATATAAGTGTATGGTTAGTGATTTTGCGTTAGTCTAGTGTACTGAAGATTCTTTTTCTTGTGCAGCTGGACAAGTATCAACAGGAAGGACAACTTTTGGAGCCTTACCTTGAAAGCATAGTTTCTCCTTTGATGTCTATCATTCGCACCAAGACAATTGATTTAGGGACAGAGTCAGATGAAATTCTTGAAGTGGTCAAGCCTATTTGCATAATTATTTATACATTAGTAACTGTTTGTGGATTCAAAGCTGTTACCAAGTTCTTCCCACATCAGGTTTCTGATTTAGAGCTTGCCGTGTCTCTCCTGGATAAGTGCCACACTACAAATGCAATATCATCCCTGCGCCAAGAGAGCACTGGAGAAATGGAGGCAAAATGTGTTGTTCTATTATGGCTATCCATTCTTGTTCTGGTTCCATTTGACATTTCTTCTGTTGACACAAGTATTGCTCAAACTTGTCATTTGAAAGGAGATGGGCCACCACCTCTGGTACTTAGAATTTTGGACTTCTCTAAGTACTACCTTTCAAATGCAGGTCCTATGCGTACTATTTCTGCACTGCTACTCTCGAAACTTTTGACACGACCTGATATGCTGAATGCGTTTACCAGGTTTCTTTATAGATCACTTTTTAATTGATTAATGTTTGAAGTCATTTTGAGGGATGAAAATTCTGCATTTGTATTCTAGGGTTGAGTTTTTTCAGGGAAGGGGGGATCGATTGAGGATGTCATTATTTTTCATCAAAAGAGAACATGTTTCCTTGGGCTCTATTTACCAGAGACATGGGCTTACCAATTATTTCTCGTAAATCCATATTGATAGTAAATAGAACTGGAGTTTGGAGGAAGTATATGGTTACCTTTGAATATGGGCTGCATATAGAGCGCTAAGAGCTTTAGCGATTTGTTAGGTTACATGTTATTTTGAAGAGTTGGTTGGAAAATTTGATAGGCATGCTTTTATTTGTGTGATATGGATTGTTTGTCCTGCAAGTGATGGAAATGGGGGTACATTTTTTTTATTTTTTATTTTTTTGATAACACAATAATAATTTCACTATTATTTTGGTTATTTTGGAAGATTAGATGCATTTTCAAGGAGAGTTTTTTTTGGTTTTTATTTTCACCATTTTTTAAAGAGTTGGTTGCATTTTCGGAGAGTTACTTTTCTTATTGCTAACTTTAAACTTATATTGCACTTTCATTTACACTGCCATTCCTCAAATCTGTGTGCATAGTAATAACTTGCAAGTTGCAACAATGTCTCCTGTTGACCTTCTAGAAATGAAAATTGAGTTAAATAGTATGCGATCTTAGCTAGTGAAGACTTGAAGTTTTTCTTAAAAACATTTTCTAACAAGTTGAAATTGTAAACAATAATTTAAATTTCGAAAGAATCGATGAAATTTTCATCGAAGATAATCACATAAAAGCTCTACATAAAATTTCCCTAAAATGGAGGATGTTTATATTCTTGGGATGCCAAATTGTGTTGGAGTAACTGTGTCTAGTTATCAAAAAGGGACTGTTAAAAAAGTCCTTTGCCTTCGTTTCCTTGTGGTAATATTTTTTATTGTTTCTTGTCAAAATAAGTTGAGAGGTTATGAAAGACACGTGTGCAAACTCATGTGCACTAGTGCAATATCTTTTATTTATATATATGTAGAATCATATTGATGCATAGTATTTGAAGGTGATATTGAGTTTGGGGGTGAGGGTGCTAACCCACCCATTCAACCCAACAAGTCAGGGGTTGGGCGACCATTGGTGTGAGGTCTACCACTTTTATTGCGGCTTGTTCATCTAGGTTGGATCGCTCTTGTCTCATTAGGTTTTGTTCCATTTGAATTGTATAGTTCAGTCATTTTATTAGAAGAAGCTGAGATTATCAATGAGCTTGATGCATGCAAAATATGTTGTTTGCGTTAGTCTGTTATGTATTTTGTTTTTCTCGTACGAAAGGACTAAGGTGTTAGTAGGATTTTTATCGTGTAGATTTACTCTTCTAGAGCATAAAACATGTATATTGAAAAGTATCCCTCTATAGGCCATAATTAGCATATGTTATTCTAAACAAAATTGATATCTTTGAATCACTATTGGATTATTTGCTAATTTATGTGTCGGTCCAGCTGTCTTGAGGCCTGCTATATTGTTGAGCATTGTGATGGCCATTTCTTTTGTGGACCTTCACTACCAACACAATCAAGGGTTAGGCCCTGGTTTTAGTTCATCAAATTTCAAGTAATGGCTTATTTTTGAAAATTTTTAAGAATCTGCTCTAACTTAATTGGGAGTACTTGAGTATAATGAACTTTATATTCACCTTTTGTTCATGTTACGTGGTTGAGGTGAGCATTAATTACACGAACCTAGTTAAAGAGCATTGTATGAACTTCTTTTTATGTCTTTTTTGGTTGCTAACTTTGTTGAATACGTATCACATTTGGCTTCCTTCTAGATTCATAAATCTTTTGAATCAATAATTAATATATACAAGTGAGAAAGTTTTCGACTTTTAAAGGTTCATATGTTTTTCAGCTTCACTGAATGGACTCATGAAGTCTTGTCTTCATCATTAAATAGTGTTATGGACAATTTCCGCCTGCTTGGTTCCGTGGAAGCTTTGGCTGCCATTTTCAAGGTTACTTCTTTAATACATGCTTATGGTTCTTTAAGTCAATATGCAAAACTAAATTAAGAGCTTATAAGCAGTGAAACTTGCTGTTTAATTTGCTTTTTTTTTTTGGTTAGTTGTTGGAGGAAAAGGTAGGGACGAGATCAAACAATTACCAATAGAAAAAGGATTATTTTTTAAAACATTATGTCAATGCTTCTTTATTAACACTATTAGGACCTAGATGCTCTTCTACTATATTTGAAGTTATCTTAGTTTTTCTTTGTTATAACTGAAATTTTTGTTGAATTGGTTGCAATTGCACATCAATTTACGGATAATGTTTATTGTAGATTGGTAGCAGAACAAGATTGCTTGACGTGGTTCCAGCTGTTTGGAAGGATGTATCCACATTAATGAACTCTAGTGTGGCAGCACAGAGCCCTTTGATTCGCAAGTATCTTATAAAGGTCACTCAGCGTTTAGGTCTTGTTTGCCTTCCATATCGTTCTCCATCTTGGCACTATAAGGTAAGGATAATTTGAATTCCCTATTCTTCTGCCTCATTAAATTTGCACCTTGTTCTTGGAATTTAAAATGAAGGAACATATTTGATAACATATAGTCAGTAGTGAAAATTTGCATCGCTTTTAGATTCTCCCTTAGTGGTAATATGCTACATTTCTCTATCAGTGGTCAGGGGTTTCGGTATCGTACTTTCTCCTTCATTTCTCCCTTATTGTTTGGATTAAGGCGTTGACATTAATGTTTTATATTCGATTCCCTTTTTTGGTCAGAGATAATATGAAAGTTAAATAATTGTGTTGTTCTCATTCTTATCTATAAATTTGATTCAAGTGGTTTAATTTCAAGCGGCTAAATAATTTACAACAATGGAGCTTATTCTCTTCACTTCCAAAAGAGAGAAAAATATAATTAAATTAAAGATATGAGAATGTAACCAAGGAATTCTCCGTGATTTAAAGAAACCCTTGAAACTTTTGCTGCCATGAGACCATGCACTAGTAGGCAAATGTTGTATCCAAGGAGAGATATTCTTATAGAGTATAAGAGCAAAAATGTCTAGAGATTACTCACTTCACAAAGCCATACTTTTACCATAAGCTATTTAAGTATGAAGTATACTGCTCTTCAGAAAAAAGGTATCAAATAGACTGAAGCAGCTGGGTGAAATCTGTGTAATGTCAAAAGAGGTAATTCCATAGTGTTTTAATCATAACGCATTAAAAACTAGCTTGCCACTGTATAAAATTAAGTTACTTCTGGTCTTTGCACTTGCAAAAATCATATGGAGAAGGTGCTTTACATGAATTATAAATCTGCAGATTACAACATATTAGTGTAATTAAGTTAATCTGAAATCAGCTATAAAGAAATGCTTTACTCTTTTCGGTCTCTTCATTTCAAATCATTGTTTGGAAGATTGAATGACTGTTTGTGGTTTGCAAGTGATTGTTATAAGTTACGCTCAGTATCATAGTGCAAAAATCATATGGATATCTCATGTTTTTTACGGATATTGGCGTTATGCTAACCAAATCAGTGCCCCTTACGACATGTTCAGTATGCCAAAATTGAGTTTTGTTCTAAATGATCTGGCACATCAGATTTGACAAATGATTGTTGAGGAAGGTAGCAACTGGTCAATTAGAGAATAATTAATAGCATCCTTAGCAGCTAGTTGTGTATTTGTTTTAAGCATGGTCTAGTGTGTCATTTACTATTTAAGGATCAATGCATAACTTAGGAGATTCTTGCTAATTAGCTATTGGATGTGTATGTAGGTCTTTAATTGTAACCAAATATGCTAATTGAAATGCTAGCAGCAATAATATCTAGAAGATTGGCCTGACCACTTAAACTATGGTTTTATGCCTTGTGGAATGTCCTTCTACAGCATAATGGAGCACCAAGATTAGAACATTAATTTGTTGAAATTCTGTGTGGCTCTAAAATTGCTAAGTGTTCTATTTTACACCATTTTTAAGGGCTAAGGACTTGTAGTTGTATGAAAATAGTTTAACTTTTTGATTTTATAAAGGGGTGGGTTTCAATATGGTTTAAAATTTTGTGATAGGAAAGGAAATATGAAATCTTGTAAAGATGAGAATTTAAGGATAAACTAATTTTGGGGAAATATGGGAAAATAATCATAAAGATTGAAGCTTTTGAAATACTTTGGGCTTGTGTCACTTTTGGAGCTTATGGAAGCATATTTACAAAGGTTGAAGGTTTATGAAAGCTTTAGTTTTGGCATGAATATGCTAGAAAAAAAATTTTGCTGGCCGACTCTAAAAAGAAATTTAGTTGACTCAGTTACAAGACTAACTCATTAAATGTAAGAGATGACTAAAAGAAAAAAACTTGATGACCTAATTGTGACCGTTGAAACGATGACAAACCTGGTTTTGTAGAAAAGTCAGAGAATTTTCTCTCTTCTCTAAGCAATTTTCACCCATTCCTCTTATACATAACTTAAATATTCTTATAAATTTGGTAGCTGGTAAAAAAAACTTAGAATTGATGGTAAACATTGGGATATAATAGAGAAGCTAATACGTACAATATGATAATTATGTGTTAAATATCATCCTTTTTTTTTTTGATGTGGATGGTTATGCTATATCTTGCAAATATAATGCTTCAAATATGGCATGAAAACTGTATTCATTTCAGATTTTTGTATACCTATGAACCTATATAAAAATCTAGCTTTAAAGAAGATATATTTTACAGTCTATGTGGAAATCCGATAGAGGATCTCTACTTGTTAATCAGAATTCTGCTAGTGGTAGTGCTAGTAAGAAGCACACTTGTTCATCTAAAATTCAAATTATTTAATCTCCTTGTAATGCTAGTAATCTGAAATGGACATAGCACGTAGTAGTTAATCTCTAAGTAACAGTTTCTAAATGTATTGAAATAAAGTTTTGCATGAGATTATTCACGGTGTTGGCTTAGTTTTAAAATGCGCCTCACTTTGCGCCTTGTACGCCTCTAGCTAGGTGTCAAGAGGCGTGTGCCTTTGGCGCATGGATGCACTTGACGCCTTGTGCTCCTCCTTGTTCAAAAAAGAAGTAAAACTCGAAACCCAAATTTACTTGAATATGAAGTTCGAAAAACCGTCGCTTCTTTAAGAAAAATAAAAACCTGGTGAGGAAGAAACTAATTTTGGATATTCTGCATATTCTCATTATAATAGTTATGTGCTAAAGTGGGTTTTACCACCAGGATATTGAATGTTTTGCAAGCTTGTTATACTAAAATATGAATAACATATTTGAAGTAATATATATTTTTTAATATCATTTTTTATGCTTTTTAGTGAAAAAGTGTGTCTCGCCTACAAAAAGCTTGCGCCTAGGCTTTACGGAGCTTTTGCGCCTCGGTGCGCCTCACACTTTTAAAACTAAGAGTGTTGGACTCATATATGCAATTTCGGTCCTATCGTCAAACGGCTTTCGCAGTCAACGCGGATGATTTTACGGTTGTCTCCTATATATTGATTACCGTAAGCTCAAAAACTTACAGTATGGTCGCGATATGGTGATGTGGTCGATATTTCACGCTATTGGAGTACAAGGATGGTAAACTAACCATTAGAAATTTAAGTTGTTCATATAGAACTAATTTTTAGTAAACCATTTCACCTCTTACCCTAGTTATAACATGAGTTTTAAAAGTTTGGGTAACTTTGTTGACCTTACCACTTTAACTTTTCTTAGGGGGTGATCTTTGGCTTTAGGGTATGCAGTATATTTTTTTGCTTGCTTTTAATTTGTATACTATTTAATACTTGCTTTATCACGATATTTATCATTTTCTAAGAAACCTATGATTGTTATACTTCTCTGCAGGGTAGAGTTGCATGTTTGGGGCAAGATCTTTTAGGCTGTAAAAATACAGATCGCTGCTGTCATGGTGTTGACATGAAATCATCCGGCATAAACCAAAGCATAAGCAGTGAAGAAGATGAAGACATGGAGGTTCCAAATCTTGTGGAACAAATTATTGAAGTGCTGTTGACTGGCTTGAAAGATACTGTATGATTGTTTTTTTTTGAAACTGTATGCTTAAATGTTACGTTAAAAATTTTCTCTAGTCCATATGCAATATATTATATCTACAACACTTATACGAATCGTTTAATTTTCTGGTATTACGTTGTTTTTAGGCTTAGAGGTTGTGTATGAACTATGAAGTGCACTTACACTGCCAGTGTTGAGCTAAATTAGATGTTGCTTATGTGTTGACACAGAAGTAGTTGACTTCTTGTGCCATTTATTTAGAATCACTTTTCACGATATGTACGGGGAATGATTTTGAGATTTATGACCTGTAGCCTGACTGTATTCCTCATTTCATGTGCCTATTTTTGTAAGGGAGGCTTTGTTTACAATCTAATAACTTTGATGTGGTTGGAATATGTTGATTAAGTTTGTTATTGTTTAGTCAATTTGTATTTTGGACTTGAAGCACTAGGGGCGTTGTTTATGCCGCCAATTTAAGCTTTGTAAACCAGTAAATTAGCTTCAAATCTTGGTGACTTTAGACCTTGAGAATATATTTGATGTTGGTGTTGCAGCATATTCTATAATTGCTGCCCATCATAAACTTCGTTACCCTCTTAAATAGTGAAGGGGATTACATGAGCTTACACGAGCTTCTGTTTTCTGTGTGTTGGATTTATGATATCTGATGGCCCAAGTGTTGACTCCTATTCTCTTACTTTAGATTAATGATTCTGCTTTCTGTAATTCAGCTTTTTCTGGTTGTTTTTTCTACTTGAACTGGTTGTTAAGGCACAACCTGATATATCCTTTTGAAACTTAGTCTAATTTTGCCTTTCAAAGATTTGCAGTGATGTTATTGTCATATTTTTTCAGGACACTGTTGTTCGTTGGTCTGCAGCCAAAGGTATTGGCCGGGTGACTTCGCGTCTCACATTGTCCCTCTCTGATGAAGTTCTCTCATCTGTGTTAGAGTTATTTTCACCACGTGAGGTAGACTTTGTGGCAGTATCCATTCATATATGCATGCTGATTGATCAAAATGATGTTCACCTTAGGTGAACTCCTCATATTATGTTGGATGTCAATGCACAGCATTCATGTACTCCTTTTGCTCTTTTCTTTTAATCTCTTGTACATGGGGATTGAGGATAGCATACTTGTGTCTTTCTAGTTTCTAATTAATACTTCTATGTGTTTTCCTATAAAAAGTACTTAATTGCTCTCATGTGTATTTGGCAGTTTCAATCCTTTTAAATCATAAATTTTTTTTAACTAAGTATCATGCGTACCCACTCTCTACTAAGATTTGTATTTGTTTCATTTAACATAGATGCTACTGCCCTTTTAGTGCCTTTGTAGATGTATTCATGTTTATTTTTCCTTCAGATTTTCTGGGGGGTTTTGAAGCTTCAACAATTCTGTTAGAAATTATCTTGATTATCTATATAGGTTTTGTGATTGTAAATCTTTAACAAGGTTTGCGTTGCGTTTATTTCCAGGGAGATGGTTCATGGCATGGAGGTTGCCTTGCCTTGGCTGAACTTGCTCGTAGGGGATTGCTATTGCCAGTTAGTCTTCCAAAAGTTGTTAATGTCGTTGCAAAGGTTAGATAATCTGTTATGGACATGTCTCTGTGCTAATTTAGGATGTCTTGATTTTCGTGCATGTGTACATTCAGCTTATTCTATTTATGGTCATGGGGTTATATGAAAGTGGTAAGACTTCCATCTTTATGGATCTAGATTCAATATACCATTTTATTAAAGGAAAGAAGAAGGGTAGGGGAAGGAAAGTGAGGGATGATTGATTGTTCTTCTAAGTCTTTTTAATCTAGGAAGAATTTGTTTAGCACAAAATGTAAATGAATCTTCCTATCCAATTCTCATCTCTTCGTTTCTCTCCCCTTCACTTTTGGTATCCAAATGAATGAAATGTTATCCCTCCAGTTTCATCCCCTTCCGTTCTCACTGTTTTATTCCATCTAAACATAGCATTAGTGTCTCGTCTATCTCAACCAAAACCATACCAATTATACCAAAATGCTTATCCTTTGAGATGCAGTCAACCAAGTAACAATGCTACATTGCGTATTTGCTAATAGACTAACATAAACCATGCAGGAAAGCTTAACTATTAATGCATGCTATTGAACACCAATCTTACTTTTTTTTGAATTGTTTTGAATTCAACACTTGTAAAATGCCATGGAACAACTGATGTTTAGAATAAACTGATTAAGGGAAGTTATAATACGTAAGAAGTAATATTACAAAAAAGTGTTCTCACTTAATTTCAAATGATTGTTTCATGCATTGTTACCAGAAACTGAAAACTTCCGCTCTTTCAGAACCTTGTTCCCAAAACTCTAAATTAATGTTTCCGAAACTACATTCTTCATATGTTGTCTTTATTCAAGCCCAAAACAATATATAATATCATAAGCCCTTCCTTTCTTTAATGTTTTTTCTTTTTACTCATTTTTTTTCATACCCTTTCTTTACTCATTTTTTATTGCTATAAAATATACGTTGTCTACGTTTCCAAAGCTCTAAAATTAATGTTTCTCGTTTTTGCTTCCGTTTCTCGCATTGAACCGAATCCCTTAGATAACATTGGTTTGATGAGTAATGGCTTCACCTTGTTTATATCCTGTTTGTCTAAACATTCCTTGCTATATATTTGTATTGATTAGTTTATTCACCCTTTTCTTCTCACGCCATTATGCAAATACAAAGATCTTCTTCAGTCTAAAAAGTAAATTCAAAGTTTTTTTTTTTTTTTTTTTTTTTTTTTTCACATGAAGCTCAAAGTTTGCAAAACAATTTTATCTTGAGTAAACTTTCATGTATTTATGTTGAGATAACTTTCATCAATGTAAATCAACATGCAAAATTACTATTGAGTTTTTCTTTTTTTTTTCTTTTTTAATTTGCTCTAAGATTGTAAGTTCGATTTTGACTTCTTAAGGTCAAGAAGTCCCAATTTCATCTTGTTGAGAACACAAGATTGCATATTCTTTTCTAATAGCTTGAATTAGTATCTTTAAAATATTCTATTATGTCATGTTTGGGAACAATGATTTCATTTGGAAATTTGGAATTGGCTCAAATTTATTGTTTGGCAAATCAAAAATTTTCAAATTTGGATTTGAATCCAATTCCATCATTGTTTTTAAAGTAGTTAAAGTTAAGAATTTGAGAATTACTACCCAAACCTTGTTATTCTCAAATTCTTCATTTATGATTTCATAATTGAAATTCATAATTTGAAATGAAATACTTGTTTCCAAACACTACATTATAGAAATTGCTAACACTTAACCCCTGGTATAGTTAGCATGAATACCATGTGAGCAAATGTTACCCAAATTGATTACTACTTCACTATGCTGAATAATACCTTCGTGAACTTTATGCTCATACTAGAGGAATGCGTAGTCATCCAACACAAACTCCTATCCTTGATATTTGTTTCCTTAAGATTGACCCTTTGCTCTATACAAATTTTGGGATCAAGGTTTTGGCATCCTTATTGTTTCTGATATGAGATTTCATAAATTCCAAAACTTGAATTGCATGTTATAGCAACTAGCTGGACTGCTGAATTATCGACGCACCATACCAAACTGATTCTTGGTGTTCATGCATGATTTTTGTTATGCAAATATTGATTCTCCAGCCACCTGTCATATTAAGTGGTTATGGATTTGGCATTTTTTGTTGTATGTTATAGGCATTTTATGGCTTATCACATTTAATACTATAAAAATTGCTCTGATGACTCTGTGGAATTCTAAAGATCTCGTCCCTGCTTTCTCTTAGATTAGTTTGATTGCTGAACTTATGGCTCTTGCTCACAATTATATGTTTGAGTGTTAAATCTTTAGCAAGTCTTTTGATGAATATTATTTAAGCATTGTATTTGTTAGGGTGCAGATGATGATCCTTGTCCATTTCATTTTATCAGGCGTTACATTATGAAGTTCGGAGGGGTCCACACAGTGTTGGAGCGCATGTACGTGATGCTGCTGCTTATGTTTGCTGGGCATTTGGTCGTTCATATTATCATACTGACATGAGAAGTATCCTAGAACAACTTGCCCCTCATCTTTTGACAATTGCTTGTTATGACCGTGAGGTGTCTATTTATCTTTCATTTAATTTTTCTGAATAGTTAGATACTGATTTAAGCTCTGGCCTCTGGGATTGATTCTTGTCTGCTTAATCTTTAAAATTTTGATCATCAGGTTAATTGTAGACGAGCAGCAGCAGCAGCCTTTCAGGAAAATGTTGGAAGACAAGGAAATTATCCGCATGGTATTGACATTGTGAACACTGCAGATTACTTTGCTCTTTCTTCACGTGAAAACTCATATCTTAATGTGGCTGTCAGAATTGCCAAGTATGAGGGGTATCTATACTCTTTTGTGGATGAACTCCTGTCTAGCAAAATGTGTCACTGGGTATGAGTGATGCTCATCTGTCTCTCCTGTTAATTTATACTTATATCTTCAGTTACTTGCTTCTTGCATATGTTTAGTTGTAGTATATTGCACATGTTGCTACTTGCTAGCTGTTCTCGTGTTTAAACTAGGGGGACTAGTTTTCAGAAATGAAAAACTTGTGTTTGATAAGGAACACTCTCTTAAATCAAAATAGTATGCAGGGATTACTCACTAAACCTTACTAGGTTGTAATATTAATTTCAAGAACACTCAACTCAAATTAATATATTTCTAATTAAAATGTATGGAACTCTCACAAACACTTTAATTTTATCAAATGTTAGAACACTCACAATTTGGATAAACATTCAATACTTAAACACAATTATATGAATACTAAAAAGTTTTACTACTCATGAAATGTAATTCGAAATCAGGCTTGTATCATCAATTATGTCTTTATATTGGCTCAAAATACATCATAATTTTTAGGTAAATAAAGTCATTCACTTGATTAGAAATCAACCAAGTAAATGATAATTAACACTACAAATATTTTGAACAATGAATCCTAGAAACGTAGGATACCAAACAGCTATAAACAGCTAAAAACAATATCATTTGCTAAAAAATCAGAAATAAACATCTTTAAATTCTAACTGTTGAATGCATAAACTTCTTCCTTCATTTGATGCTAGATAATCTTCAAAAAGAACTATGCCTTGGATGCTGTTTAGACATGGAATGTTTGCCCTTGGATGCTCTTCTCTTCGAAAACTTGGATGCTCACTAAACAGCCATATGAATTAACATCAGGAATGCATCCCTTTGAATGAGAGTTAAACCATGTGCATTAAATTGCTTCTACGTTTGGGTGCTCTTTGAAATCAGCCATTAACCATAAAACAAAAGAGTTATGGTTTGCACATTGATAGCTGAATTAATACACTCTAGCAGCAATAATGAACCAGTAAAGGAAAGAAAACATGCGAATAAGAGCCAAATAAATAAACATTGCCTTAATCTCCATTCAAAGTTTTCTTATTTCCCTTTGGTATACTGATTTAAATGAGGGCAATAATCTGCAACACTTACCCCCTTAAATGGCCGAATAAAAGAGTCAACAATCAGGAATATTTCCTCATCAATTCTTCCTTATTATGTAAAATATATCAGCAACTAATTTTCAATTTAACCAAGGAAATAATACCATAAATGTGTGGTTGAACTGAGTAAAACCTAGTAACTCCCTTAAAAAAACGTGGCATTTTATGCATCATCAAAGATTAATTATCATGTTAATGTCCCTGGCCAGATTAAGTAACAACATATCCATGCAATTCGAATGGACCATGCAAGTATTTTCATAAGTGACTTGAATAAGAAGACTTTATATTGATTGAGACAATGACCCTTCTGTCCTTGACTTCGTATAATCCCCATAAAAAAGAGCTCAAATGAATTTTTTTTGGCTTTTCTCAATGAGAAAAAATACATAAAAAGTTCATTATAAAAAATGATAAAATGGTCATGATTACATCAGTGTTGCTGCGTCTTTTACTGGTCTCAGAATTACATTTTTGATCCCTGTGGGTGGCTGATTCTTTAGTTACTTGACTGGCTTCTAATACCAGCTCTTATTCTCGAAATGTGCATCCTGTTCTCTTAGAAACTGTCTTTATTGATGCACTTTTGGAGACTATATCTGTCCGCATTGATGAAATCATAACGAAACAATCCCAAATAAAGAGCATTTGCAATGGAGCAGGGTAGCTTCAGATATGTAACTCATTTTACTCTAAACACGCTATTGATATTTCATTTAGGCACTTTTAATGTTGATTTTGTTAGATTCATTTTGTGTGGATGCAATCTACGCTTGTTTTAGATAATAGATTGCTTGTATTAAGTAGTAGCATATGTAATGTATCCTCAATTAATTTCAAGCCTTTATGCTATAATGTATTAATTGTAACATGTATTGCTTTTTTTGGAGAGGTGATGCAAGCAATAGGGGTTCCCCCATATGGACTTTGAACACAATAGCTTGTGTGGGATCTAGCTATGGTTAACTATGTTTTATTAGGGAAAATGTTTTCTGTACTTGTAATTTTATGGTTGAATTGCATTATGTGAACTTGAGAATTAATCAAATACGTGACAATGAGTAGATTAGATGTCTAATAATCTTGTCTTTTAAAAGCTATCTGGAGTACAGTTCTTTGTTGCTGACTGATGATATGAGTGCTTGTTATGTTGCCCAATTCTGTGAATAATTGTGCTTGGTATCATAGGTAAAACCTCCTCCGTTTTTACAAGGGTAAGGTTACATTCAGATGTAGATACACTTTGGGGTAATGGAATTTTGTTGTACATATACTACGAAACTCTTGGTACTGGTCCTTGTGGTCTAATACACACGTTTTTCATCTCAAATGTTCCTGCTTCAGCTACATGTGTGACTTACAGATTCATTTGTTAGAGTTACCCAGCTAACACAATAGAAGAAAAAAGGAAATTTCTGAAAATTAAATCATGGAAGCATATCAACTTGCAAAGGCAAAAATCTGTAAAGAGAAAACTTTTGGTTTATCTTTTATCAGCAAATGAGAAGAATCGGGCTCATAAAATATTAGAAGGCTGGGAAGAAGCATTTTCAGAAAATTAAACCTTTAGCTTAAAATTGTTGCCTTTACAGTTAATACCAAACCTCTTTATTGTTTTCTCTCTTTTGTAATTCTTTCCCCTTGAACTAATCTTCTAGTAAAGCTGTGTATGCTCTATCTAAAGTTCTAAATTTCCCTTTTATTAAACTTACATTTTTTTTTTTTGTGTTCAGAATGTAAAGCATATGCTTCATTGTTTTATGCCCTTTCTCTCGCTCCTACTGAATCATTGAAGCGCAAAACATGAAACTTTGATTTGTACCACATTTCTAACCGTTCGTGCCGAAACGATACGGAAACTCGATTTGAATCACTAAATTAACATTTCTCAAATGCATTTAGATCTAAAAGCTTTTTTTTCTTTTTCTTTTACTGATATGATTATGTTATTTCTACCTTTGTGATGTAAGACTTTTGATTACTGCTGTGGTTATATTTCCTACTTATGATCAATGTATTTGGACAACCTAATGGCCCTATCTTAGCTTCTATTTGATCAAATTTCGTTACCTGCGGTTCCTAAACACCAAATTGATGTATCTTGATTCGTTTCTTAATCAGATTTCATTTCTTGCAACATTGTACCGAGTACTTGTTAGTTGTTACTTCTCAATTTTCTTTCGACTTCCAATTCTTTTGGCTCAGACATCACGTGTTGCCTGAGAATGACTTGAGTTGCTGAAGAAATTATCTTTGAACCAGAAGCTCTGACTTTTAATATCATTCATATGATAATTTGAGAGACCTAAGTGGCGAAATTCGTACAATTTTTGTGGTCCAATTGGTTCTTACTGTGCTTTATGTCCATCAAACTTGTTTGCATTAGCCCTTGTAGCTCATCTGTCATACCTGCTAGAGGCAGGATCGTTAATTAATAGGATGTTTGTATTTTTTAGTTTAGCAGAATAATGCTTTAGATACTTAATATATTATGTGTCATTTTACTTGCTTTCGCTTGGTGGTCAGCTGTCAAGTTTGGTTACTGTGTGACTCTCTTATAAATTTTCAGGATAAAGGCTTAAGAGAACTTGCTGCGAAAGCCCTTTCTGCCCTTGTGAATTATGATCCTGAGTATTATGCAAATATTGTTCTGGATAAGATAATACCGAGCACTCTTTCAGCTGATTTGTATATGCGTCATGGTGCAACATTAGCTGCTGGTGAAGTCGTTTTGGCACTACATAAACGCAATTATAGCCTGTCTTCGGGTTAGTTTTGGTTATTTAAAGCTTTTGCAGCTATTAATTTAATTGGAAAACAATTACTACAGATATTAGGATAGTCTTCACCCAATACAGAATGGATTGACTGTTTCAGTTATGGCTTGACATAATTAGCTCCAAACTTAGGAACTATTTGCATTTTATGTGATTGTACTTTAAGGCTGTTTCTTAATATCTCATTTTTTAGTTTGCAGTAGCTGTTTCTTTAAGATCTCACTTTTGGTATTTGTTTATATGTAATTGTAATGTTGTTCTCAATTAGAGCTGTTCAAAACAAACCCGACCCGAAAATCCGACTCGGAATTGAAAATTATCCGACCCGAAAAATATAAGTTTTTTAGGTTTACCGAACCGCAATTACCCGAACCGATACTTCACTCGAACCGTTTGATAACCGAAAAGGGCAAAATCGAACTCGAACTGCAACCGAATTTTATAACCGACATATAAACCTTAACCGATGTTACCCGAATTGAACAGTAATCGACCCGAGTCAAATCCGACCCGAATTATGCACGTAACCGAATGTAACCTGACTAAAACCGATTAAGATCGAACTGTTTTTAACCCGAACTGATACAAACCCGATCGATTATTAATCGAACTATTTTTAACCCGAACTGATACAAACCCGAACCGATTGTAAATCGAACTGTTATAAATCCAAATCAAATTTTCACCTAATTTTAGCAAATTAAGTCCAATTTCAGTTTTCTAATAATACGGAAAAAGGAAGAACACAAGTTCTATACAGAATAGATTGCATACAGAATATATATATATATATATATATATATATATATATATATATATATATATATATATATATATATATATATATATATATTGAATTTAAGACAGATCAACATTTGCCAAATACTTTGTAAAACTAAGATAATACCAATTACCATGTATTGAGGGATTTGTCAGCTGAAGATGACTTTCAATAACAAAGGAAGTTGTCCCACATCGGCTATGAAAGATACTAATAAAAGAAAATTCCTTTAAATCACTTCCACAAATCTCATACCAACTTACGCAGCCACGCCGTGAGCACAAAGCGAACTATTCTTTCGCCTTTTACTAAAGAATACCGTGTGCTCGCTACATTAAGTGGCATACGTTTATTTTTGGAGGAAGCCTTTAATTAAGGTTAAATGGGTCAAATGACCTGAAATATATGAATTTAATGACCTAAAAAAAAAGTAGGCTAAATGGGTCATTAGCAGGTTGATCCGATCTGCTACAGATCAGGTCGGGGTTTTTATTTTTGACCCATTAATTAAATGGGTCAGGTTCAGGTTAAGGGTTTATTGACCCATTTATATATGATCCGAACCTGCAAATGACCCAACCCGACCTGTTTGACACCCCTATCTGCTATATCTGATAAAACAATCGGTAATTATTTTTTGTAAGTAAATGAGCATACATCAATTAAAAACCTGACTATTTCGATATTGACCCGATCAGTAGTTATCCGTAACCGATAACTACTCGAAAAATAAAGCTCGAACCCGATCTGTACCCGAAAAAACCGAACCAATTAGTAATCGATGACAACCCGAGACCGATTGACACTCGACACGAACTTCAACCGACACCGAACTGATGCTAACCCGATAGCTTGAATAACCGATCTCTAACCGACTCGACCCGAGTGTGACCCGTTGTAACACACAGACGAAAAATAACCGATCTGAAATGCAACCGAACCGAATAACACCCGTCCGAAACCGACCCGATCAACCGAATGAACACCTCTATTCTCAATGAATTAAAGAATCATCCTTGCTTTGTTAAATAGAATAGATATCGACTTTACTAAATCGTGTTTTTCTAGTCTTGTTTTACTGCAATTGGTGAGGGCGTATGATGCCCTTTTTCATAGCCTTTGACTAAAATGCTGAAGACAAGCTGCTCTATATCTTACCCGTTACTTGGCTCTATATCAACCATGCTGATCTCGATCTTGATATTATTACTTTTTCTGAGAACCTAACGAGCTGAAAGCATGCTACCCTTAGCAGTCTATTCTTTTTGTTAGAGATGGTAATATATTTTATGTTTTAACATGTAAATGATGAGCAGACCATTCTTCTGATAATTGATGAAGCAAGTTTTATTCTTGGACATCAATCTTTCTAAAATTACCATTATTGGTGTCGGGACTCGGGAGTGCTTGCAATTGTGACTGGTCCTCTGATTTATCCGAACTGTTCTTTTTCCTGATAGTTTTTTACCAGTACTTTGAATTTGTTATTTTCAATGTATACTTAGAATTGATTTATGTTCTCTTTTGTTTTTAAATTTGCAATATTTGAAAGTTGCTTTTTAATGCATTGTTGGAAAATCCCCTTCCTTTGAGCCTTTATGGGTTTTCTGGACTAAAGTCTTTCTGATATTCAGTGCCCTTTGCTCGTGTTGTGTAATTGTAATTCCTGGGAAAATTTCAGGTCCACTGTTGTGCTTTGGTTGTTTCAATTTTCTAATTGAAAATTCTTCATCCAGAAAATATTAAATCTTTGCTATTGCAGATAAGCAGAAACAAGTTGCTGGCCTTGTTCCTGCTATTGAGAAAGCACGCCTATATCGTGGCAAGGGAGGAGAAATAATGCGTGCAGCTGTTTCTCGGTTTATTGAGTGCTCCTCTATAGCTCATATATCATTACCGAACAAAATAAGACTAAGTTTACTTGACACACTTGATGAGAACCTAAGGCATCCAAATTCCCAAATACAGGTGTATTTTCTTGCCTCAACATGTTTATGCATGGTTTAGCCCTGAATCTATGAAGCCTAACTTTATAGTTCAAAATTTTGAGCAGATAACTGCTGTTGATGCCCTGAAACACTTCGTTCCAGCATACCTCCAAGCGACAGATGGTACAGGTCTGTCTGATATAACATCTAAGTATGTTGAGCAACTAAGTGATTCTAATGTGGCAGTAAGAAGAGGCTCTGCGTTGGTACTTGGTATTTTGCCTTATGAATTTCTTGCTAAAGGATGGAAGGATGTACTCTCAAAGCTTGCTAAGTCATGTGAAATTGAAGTAATAGACCCTTTCTTTATGCCCCTTTCCTAAAGCAGCTTTCATGGTTAACTGGAGCAACTGAAATGACTTTTTTCCAGGAAAATCCTGAAGATCGGGATGCTGAAGCCCGGGTAAATGCTGTTAAAAGTCTTGCCGCTGTGTGTGAAATTTTGACTGCTTCAAGAACCAGTACGTCTCTGCAATTTTGGGTGGATGACATGCCCCTTTTTCTCCTCATTAAAAATGAGGTTATGAGGAGCTTATTCAAAGCCCTTGATGATTATTCTGTGGACAACAGAGGCGATGTTGGTTCTTGGGTTCGTGAGGCTGCTATGGATGCCCTTGAGAGATGTACTTATATACTTTGTAGAAGAGATGCTATACATTCTGAAAAAGGAATAAAAGAATTTTCACAAGTCTTGAAACATGATGTAAGCCAAAATAACCAGGTGAACTCATTATTTACTGAAGAAATGGCTGTCAATTTAGTGGAAGGAATTGTTAAACAAGCTGTAGAAAAAATGGATAAGCTAAGAGAAATTGCTGCCAAGGTTCTTCAAAGGATTCTTTACAACAAAACTATATATGTCCCCTTCATACCTTACAGGGAAAAGTTGGAAGGAATTATACCTAAAGATACAGATTTGAAGTGGGGGGTATATTTGTTCTATCTGAGTCATGTCATATTTTTATTTAGATTAAATTTTATCCTGATGGAGATTTTTTCTTGTAGGTACCTACACTGTCATATCCTCGTTTTATACAGTTACTTGAGATTAGTTGTTACAGCAGATCTTTGCTTTCTGGACTGGTTATAGCAATTGGTGGGTTACAAGAATCTCTTGGAAAAGCATCACTTGCAGCTTTATTAGATTATCTGCGAGCGAATAAAACTGAAAGGCTTGAGGATAGAGTTTCTCGGGAACTCAATTTATCCACAGTTATACTTTGGGTCCTGCAGAAATATAAAAAATGTGATAGAGTTATCATACCTACTATGAAGGTATTTTACTACTGACCTCTTCAAGGTGTTAACGGGACCATTAACGTACTCCTAGGTTATTCTTTTTGTTTTCATTCAGATTATCGAAGATGCTTTAATGGCTAAGTATCTGGTACTTAGATGCTAGTGATAATTTATTGCGAAATTTGTTAGAACATAATCTGTACTAGCTTTTAGATTTGTTGGACCACTTGAAAAGTTGTCTTGATTATACTTGCATTTTTGGGTGAGCTCCTAATTGCTGATTAATGGAGTTTGTTAGCTGCTCCAATCAATTTTTTTTACTCTTGTGCTAGCAGTGCACCCATACTGGATTTGCAATTGGGTGGTTTTGGATGATTTTGCATTCTGCTATGAAGTATGAACTATGATATAGACAAATTTAAACTACCTTAATCCACATCTGTTTTTTATCAACCAAATCAAGCTTTAGTCATAATTTGATTATAGATGTTGATCCATTTGGAACCTATGTTACTTAGAATCTTCATTTTACCTTGAAGTACATGTGTTGAATCCTCGAGACTTGGACATGGGGCACACTTAGGCACTTCATTTTGGACCATAATATGTGAAATGTTTTCGTAAAATATCCAAGTCTAGCACTTGTATATGTACCCGTATTGAATATGAGTCCCCGAGTATGAGTAACATAGTCTGGAACATATTATGTTATCAAATATTGTGATGCTAATTTCTCTTTCATTTTCTAGTAAGAGGTGGGGGGAGCTGATATTATGCAAGCTAATGTGAGGCAAGTGAGGAATACACATATAATTTTATTTTACCTTCATACCTGCAAGCAAGCTGATTACAGACCCCAGTCATTTTATCAGGACTGATTCAAATAACTAGCTGCTTGTATTTTGAGCTTCTAGATGTCACTGAGTTGAATATTTTTTGGTGCAATGGGATTGTCTCACTTGATTAAATATTTTTTTCTTTTATTGATTTTTTGGGGGATATTTATTGAAGCTATCAGAATGTTCTGGAGTTGCTGACATGCATTGTTGATCTCTTTGTTTTCTTGTTCTCTAGTGGTAATTTTTCTCATGGCAAATGGTTATGTATCTTCTATCCATTTTCTATGACTCATGATATATTAATAGTTTTGCATTACTGAGTTTTCTTACTTTGTTTCAGACTATGGACATTCTATTCAGTAAGAAGTTTTTCCTAAGCATGGAGGTATTTTTCTGCTGTCACTTGTATTTTTTAATATTTGGACCCTTGCAGGATCCTCATATATGTCTTCTGTCTGAATTATTGGTGTAAAATTCCGCAACAGGAACAGCAGACTTTCTAATTGTACTTGAAAGCTGTGGAGCAATAAAATCTTTAATTATGAGGGAACATTGATGTTAAACTACATACTCGCATCTTATTTGCTAAGTGGTTTGCCAGTCATTCAGCAGTTCATTTACCGGAGAAGGATTTCCCAATTCTATGATAACATGTTACTTTTTCCCACCTTGTCCTGTCTACCAAATCTCCCTCATTGGGACCTGTACCCACTTTAAATCTTGAGTTGGGATGGGCGGAGTATATAATGAAAACACTGAAGAATAGATCAGCTTCTTTATTGTTATAGATATAGATACTAATATGTTACTTACCATAAATTCCCTTCCATATTTTGCATACTATCTGCTGTATACGCTTTTATTTGTTAGAAAACCTTGCTTATATTCACGTTTGATGCTCCCTAAAAAATCTGGCTCCCGTCTAATGTGTAGTTTCAGTCTTTTAACTGGTATGATGGTGCATCCTTGCTGATAGACGTGCCATTGTTCATTGCTTGCAGGCTCATACAGCAGCTTTCTGTGAAGGAGTGTTGGATTCAATTAAAGTGGAGTTGCGGGTTTGCAGAGACTTCTCAAAGTTGTCTTCAGGAATTTCTATACTTGGTTATATTGCTTCCATTTCTGAACCAATCAACGTTCAAGCCTTTGCCCATTTGCTCTCTTTCCTTGGGCATCGATATCCTAAGGTTTGCCAGCTTCAGAAGTTTTGAATTCTGCATTTTTGCTCTTTATTAATAGTCACATCTGATTTTGGGTGTCGATTTCATGGGTTCAGCTAAACTACCATCATTATCTACTCCCTATTAAATTTATACGTGAAGTACTTCATTACACTTCAAGGGTTTTTTATTTTTCTTCGAAATTCAAGTGTATCATGAAGGGTGTGCGTCCTGCCTGGGCAGTTAGGTTGTGTCAGATGTACACAACATTGAACAACATTACCCTTATAATAAAGAAAGTAGTTGTTTTTGATTGACATTTGACTATAAAACATCAATAACTTCACAAAAAAGACATGCAAACAAATACAGTGAACGATTTGATTATAGTAGTTCATTATAATCTAAAACCAAAAAATCATAATAAATTCAAACTGATGGATGCAACCGCACTTCCTCTTTCTACCAGATTAGGAAAACAGCAGCTGAACAATTATACCTCGTCCTACTACAAAATGTAAATCTGGTAACTAAAAACCAGCTGGAGAAAGCTGTTGAAATTGTTTCTGAAACTTGTTGGGAAGGTGATATAGAAGAAGCATCACGACGAAGATTACTACTATATGAAGTAGCTGGTTTGGATCCTGAAATGTATATCAAAGCCAGCTCTGGTGTGCCGAAGAGGGTGATACAGCAAAAACAGGATGAAAATTCATCTTATTCAGCGTTAGTTGAATCAACCGGATTTTAGGTGTTCACGTTTTATTTATGTCGTCAATTGTGTTCATGTTGTAGTTATATTTTAGATTCCCACCCCTGATTTGGCTTTTGTAAGAGAAAAGATGTGTTTCTTTTGTTTTGGAATGTTGTATACATAAGTTTGTTCTCTCAATGCTCTGGAAATGGTCTCAACTCAAACTAATCGACTCAGCTACACTCTAGCCTTAAAATGGACGTAAGAAAGGACTTAGGTTAGACTTAGGTTAGGATCCTGAGCTTTGAAATCCAATAATCCAGAAAGAACAAGCTGGTCATCGAAATCCAAAAATAAGCTTTTTTATAAAAAAATTCCTAAAATAAGCTTCGGGAAATTTTAGTAAAATAAGTGTCTCATGTATGAGCCTTATGTCTGGTTTGTTCGATTTTTCTAATAGCGGAAAAAAGAAAAAAAAATTACATTGACTTTTTTCGTTGTTATTAACACTGAACAAGGGAAAAAAAATAGGAAAATTATCAACGACACACCTGAGTTTTAACTTTTTATCAATGGTACTCATATGTTTTTTTATTATGAATGGTATCTTCATGTTATTGAGCGTTTTATAATCATAACCTTTTTTTAACTTTTTTCATCCAAAATCGTTCAAAATCATTAATTTTCTTTTATGTTTTGAATTAAAAAATAAAAGGAAAAGAAAAAAGTCAACGAATTTGGATGGAAAAAATTTAAAAAGGTTACAGTTGTAAAATGCTTAATAGTACGAGGGTACCATTGATAATAAAAAAACTTAGGGGTACCATTGATAATTTCCGAAAAAATTACAATTACTTTGAACGTTGTTATTAACGGCGAACAAAGAGTGACAATGTCATAACGTTTGAATGGACAAAATCAATGTTTGTTCTTTGTTGATAACTTTGAAGAACTATTTTTTTTTTTATCCCTTAACATTTTGATGCAGTCTTCTTTTTGTTCGCTATTACTAACAATGAACAAAGTAATTTTCTCTCTTGTTTGCTGTAAGCAACAACGAACAAACCCGATTTTAGGCTGGGCAAGAAGACACTTATTTTAAAAAGTAAGTTTCCGAAACTTATTTTGGGAATGTTTTAAACTTACTTTATTCAATGTATGAATGCCACCCTCAACTCCATCTTGTCCTATTTCTATAACCAACTGCATTTGTAATCTAAACCCCAATACATAAAGTTCACCACCTTCTTATTGGGTCGTCGTCCCTTTTATTTAATGAAATTGTTAAAATTCTCTTAAATCTATTTTTAATTATAAAATCAAATATTATTAAAGCTAAATTTAATAATAATAATTAAATTAAAAAATCAATTTTGAAAAAAAAAACAATTTTTTAAAGTCGAAAAGTAAACCTAATCACACGTTTTGTGTTGAAATTGATACATGATCACTATTTTGGCCAAACATTTTGAAAGTAAAATTATATTACTGTAATGTTTGCGGCATTAGGACCTAGACTTCAAGTTCTTTCCAATGATATATTATCTCCCTAATTCCGATAAACAAGCGAGAAATGATGTCGTTTATAATTTGCATGTGCTGAAATTTGATATATGTTTAATCTTTTGGGCATAACATTTTATAGCAAAATCTTATTAATACAAGATTTGCGGCATTAGAGACTAGACTTCAAGAGTTTTCCAATATCATATTATCTGCTGAATTCTGACAATCGAGCGAGAAATACGACCGTTTAAAGTTTGCAGTAATTTCTAACATTCAGTGGCGCCACCAGACCGCGGTATGGTCGCATAAAATGCGCGACCGGACCGCGGTGGAGTCGGGCATTTTACCCGACCATACTGCTGTTCGGTCACGCGTTTTACGTGAGCATACCGCAGTTCGGTCGCGCGTTTTATGCGACCATATCGCGGTCCGATCGCGTGTGACTAGATGTTAAAAATCCCAACAAATTTTAAACGGTCGTCATTTCTCGCTTGGTTGTCAGAATTGGGCACATAATATGTCGTTGGAAAGCTCTTGAAAGTCTAGTTTCTAATCACGTAAACCTTGCATTAATTTCTTTAAAACTTTATTTCCAAAATATTGAATACGTATCAAATTTCAGCACAAACAAACTTTAAACGGTCGTTATTTCTCGCTCGGTTATCAGAATTGGGCATACACTATATCGTTGGAAAGATCTTAAAGTCTAGGTTCTAATTCCACAAACATTTCAATTATTTTTTTTCCTATTAAAAGTTGTATACAAAAGAGTGAACATGTATCAAATTTCAAAACAAGTATTTTTTTGAAATTAACGATTGTTATCGATGCTTACGGAATCATTTTGATGATGGTGATTATTTTCATTTGCCATAGTGTTTCGATATTGAATTTTAGTTCAAACAGTTACTTAGAGAGAAATTAGAAAGATAAAGTTATGAAATTTCATAAAGGGTAATATTGGAAGCTTACCGCGACTGCCTCTCTCCTATTTATTTTTTTTAATTGAATCGATTTCGAAGCGTACCGAATCATATTGATGCTCATTTTCATTGGCCATTGTAATTCAATATTTAGTTTTTGCTTATTTTAGTTCAATGAGTGTTCGGTGAGAGTTTTAGAGAGATATGAGATATTAAAGGTTTGAAAAGTAACCAGGGACAATATTGAAAGTTCAATATATAAGGGATGGCGACAAAATGAGAATGGTTGCGAACGATAATAATGCTCATCTCAAATCCCTCAATTTCTTGTGTCCATCTTTTATAACTAACTCCATCTTGTCCATAGAAGATAATCAATGCCCTCTCTGCCTAGTCCTAAAAACCTTTATTTTAGGATAAAATTGAAAAAAAAATAAGCATTTTTCAATAAAAAAAAAAAGTTGCTAAAATAAAATGACGCTTAACTTATTCCCAAAATAAGCCTAAAATCTTTAGAGCCTTAAATATGAACATAATAACAAACTTGAAGTTTGGAAGTGTTCGATGTTAGTCACAATGAAAAGACAAAAGCTGGAATAAAAAAGTCAAAAAAAATCAGTCTAGTTTTGTTCATTGTTACTAATAACGAATAAGGTTGGGCTAACATATGTTGGCTTTATTTCTCTACCATTCAAAATATTCGTTGTGATGTTCAAAGTAATCGTAATTTTTTTTGCTATTAATAACAAAAAATATGAATTTTATAAAACAAAAATCAGATTGTCTAGCTTGACTCTCAAATTTATCTCTCAATTTTTTCTATCAATTGTTATATTTAAAATGATTGTAAATTGAATTAGGGTATATTTCTTTTTTTTCTGAATTGTTTATTTGTAATAATAATTAAATTTTTTCATTATTTTTTTGGTTTACTTTAGTTAATTAACTAGCATAATTATATTCTTTTTCTTTAAATGTCAAACAATGATATCATGAAGAGAAAGCTACTGTAATTATAAAGTTGAATATGATTGGGATTTAAGAGACTTTGATTCAGGTTGTCATTTGTTGTATGTTCTTTTTATGTTGATGAATGATTGAGTTGTAGCTATTTTAGGTGAATTGATCCATGGGGCACACAGTGACAAAAATATCATTCTTAATCTTGAAAAGGAGAAAGAAAAACTTCTAAACGACGTATTTAGCTTGAGGAAACATTATGAAATTCTAACGGCGCAAACAAGGATAGAGACTAAAGATTTATAAGGAAATTTTAGAAGTAATGTAAAATAGTATATTTAGTTTTATTAAAGATAAAAAAAATATTATGTAATATGATTTTTATTTTGTAACTGAATGGTGTGTCACACGATAAAATGTCATTTTCTATAAAAGTACACATAAAATCCAAACATCATCAAGTTCATGACAAGAATTAAGTACACTTAACATCAAGTTATAAATCTGTAAAAAAAAAAAAACTAAATCAGGTAATTTTTTTTTTGAAAATTAAGAAATAATATAAATAACACACTACAACTTGGAGAACACAGAATCCCTGGCATAAAAAACACCGAGGAGGTGAAAAAACAATTGGAAATAAGGCTATTAGGCTATTGTATATATTATGTTTGGTGGGCCACAATTAAATTAAGTAATGTTTATTGTTTGTAAGCCCAATAGCATGTAGGGTTAGTTGTATATAAAAATACTTTACTTCTTTAATAAAGATCACAAAGCATTGCTCCACAATAGTTCACATGGTATCAGGTAGAGGTGTTCATGGGCGAGCTTGGGCGGGTAGCGGACCAGGTAGTAACTAAAACATCTACCCGCGGGCTCAAATATTCAAAAGCGCGCCCGCATTTGCGGGCATATATTTTTCTCACTACCTGCCCATTTTTAAAGCGAGCAGGACCTGCAGGAAGGCGGGTATTTATTATTTAAAATTTAAAAATATAATACAAATTATAAAGTTAAGTTTTAATAACAATTAAAATACAATAACATTGTCCAAAATACTCCAAATACATAAAAAAGTCTCAAAATACTCTAATTATAGAAGATATTTCTAAATCTATATAGGAGACGGTACCGTGGTGCATGTTATTCGCTGACGATATCGTGTTGGTAGCAGAAACTAAACAGGAAGTTAAAAATAAATTGGAAGAGTGGAGGGAAGTTTTAGAAGGTAAAGGGTTGTGCATAAGTCGTACAAAGACAGAATATTTGCGATGCGACTTTAGTGGGAAAACGCCGATTGGGAAGACAAAGGTGTTCATCAGTGAAGAAGTTGTTACAAGTACGACCAAGTACAGGTATTTGGGATCGATTATTCAGAGTAGATATTTACGCAGATGTTACTCATCGAATACAAGCGAGTTGGCTCAAGTAGTGAGCAGCCACAGGGGTACTATGTGATAAGAAGTTCCCTAGTAAGTTAAAAGGTAAATTTTATCAAGTGGCAATCAGGTCTGCTTTGTTGTATGGGATAAAATGTTGGCCCGTAAAGAAAACTTTTGAGCATAAGATGGAGGTTACATAAATGTGCATGCTGAGGTGGATGTGTGGCCACCTTTGAGGGATAAAATTAGGAACCATGAGTTTAGAGAGAAACTAGGGGTTGCTCCTATTTTTGCAAAGATGCGCGAAAATAGATTAAGATGGTTTGGATATGTGCAGAGGAGGACTTTTGACGTTCCCGTGGGGAGGATAGAAAACATCATGATAGAGGGTAAGAGGGGTCGAGGAAAACCTAAAAGAACTTTGGAGGAACAAATAAAAATTGACTTGCACGAGTTACACATCTCTAAGGACCTGACCAGGAGCATAAATGAAAGCAATAAAGATATGAAAGCAATAAATGAATATATACTTACATAAATGGAAGCACATGAAAGTAGAAGAAAGCATAAAGGAAGAACATTGAATCTACACTAGGGCAAAAACAAGAGACATGCAATAAGAGTAATGTTCTAAAGTGAGGCACAAAGGCACCCATACTAGCCATCCCCCCTAGTATTACAGAAATAAGGGATATTTATAAGCTAAGGAACAAAAGGGGTAAAATTCCCTAAAAGCCCTCGGAGTTCGGTTTGCGAAGAAAAGAAATCGCGCAGTCTGGGGCCTCCATTCGGCTGAATGGGACCATGATTCGCCCAAATGGTACCTCAATCGACAGAATTGAGGTACATTCGGGCTTTATAGACGTTTTGAGCTCATTTCCTTGGAGTTTTGAAGCCATTCGCTCGAAGTGATGTATGGTTCACCCGAATCATTGCCCATTTGCTCGAATGGAACTTTGATTCGGCCGGGTTCTCTACTTGGCCTATTTTCGTCTTTTGAAGCTTTGGATGCCTTTTGGACTTTGCGGGGACCTTGAGGAAGACTTGGAATGCTTGGAAAAGCTTCGGTACGCATGTTTAATCTTCGATCAAAGCATCTAAGTCTCGTACGCATTGTAAAATACCTTGAAATCTCCGAAAATACCTGAAATTACCTCAAAACACCATGGAGACAAGAACAAGGTAAAATCATGCGTTAAGTGTGTAAAAACCATTCTAAAACGCGAGACTCGACACTAAAATGAGGAGATAAGTGTGCTCTAAAACGAGCACATCAATGGGTAAAAGTTGAATGCGCTTCATTTGAGCAAATAATGGTTTAGAAGCATTATTAATAGCAAATCATGATGTTGAAGTTGATTAGACTTGTTATGGATAATTTTTAGTTGGCTTGTTGTTATTGGAATTATGAGTATTGTAACGATTCTTAAAATAAAGATTTTTAATTTCATCTATATCCTTAATATACATAATAATTCTAAAGTAATGTGAATCATATCAATATTTAAATTTGATGTATTGGATATCTAGTTTTATTCACAAAATAATTCTCTTTTTAGTAATATACTTTATCAATGAATTTATTTTGGAAGGTAAATGATCTAAATATGCCTTTTAAGTTACGAACTATACGCTATTTTATAAATGAGCTTAAGTATCTGTGATGAGTTCTTGAATATGCTAAAAATGTGTTAAGACTTGTGAATAGTTTAAAGGTTACTCTTCGTAGTATTTAGTAGCTCTTAATGGGATTAGTAGACTTATAAGACCTATTTTAAATTTGGTAGGTGTGCACTTCATACGAGGTTATAAAACTCTATATTGGTGATTGTTTTGACTTTTGCGGAGTGTCAGTAACTTTAGGTACGTACATGCAGTAACTAACCTTTATATGAAATTTCTTTTGAGACATTATTGTTTATTGTGATAATATGCATTGTATCGAAACTATGAGGTACTAGTGAGTAAACTTTATACGAAAAGCTATCGATTATGAAATCCTTGAGCTTAGAATAGTTTAAAGAATAAGAGTGTAAGCAGAAGGCGGGGACCATCCCCTTATTTATTTAAGAACTGGATTATGTCTTACTTGGAGTTAGAATGACTCCTTTATAGGTGATTTTCGTATTTTTTTTTGAGTTGCTCAGGGGGTTTTGCTATCCCGGGGAACTCGTGAATCGTAGAAAGTGGGAGTTATTCCCACTTGATAAAAAATTGGATTATGATTAGTTAACGTGACTCAACTGGATTATGCCCGGTTGATTTAGTAGCCCCCTCGGTGAGATCCGACGGGATCACTGTATGGGGGATATGAGTATACTTTTGTCATTAGGCGTCGGATGGCCGATACCGCCCCTTAATCGAGGTGTTACCATGCGGGCTTTGCAAAACCCTAATATGGTGGCCTCCTCACTGGATTGGTACCCCAATATGTTTTATTTTCCCGAAGGTAGGATCCGAGAGAGTCAGTTGGTGGGGATATGAGCTTATACTTTTCCTTGGGCGCCGGATGGCCGATAACACCCTTGGCCTTGTCACTATGCCATAAAGTAGAGAAAAGATCCACTACTCTTGAATATTCTTGAAGGGATTAGAAGTTGCGAAAAGGAAATCATGGAGTAAATAGAAAGTGTTTAGATAGATGAGTAGAATCTTTATTGTCGTGCAATGTTATTGTTCTATTCACTTTTTCGGTGGTTTTTACTATTATAAATTTGTTGATTACTGACGTGTACTGTTTGTTTTTATTGTTGATGGCTTGTCATTGATGGCCCTGCTATGACACTTTGATTTATTATCTTACGTTGAGCAATAGGGATATCATAGATAGACATTATAGGTGATAGAGCTTCTTTGCATTACGGAGGGAAATGAGTAAGAATCTTGAAGTGTACAAAACAAATCTTATTATTATTGATTCTACATGTAGTTTCTTTTTCAATTAAGTTGTTTATGTTTTGCGTTTGGGGTATGGTGCATGTCCCCCTTTGTATAAGTTATTTCCGCTACGTTGTTTTTATGGTTTCTACGATTTAAATATTTTATCGTTCTTTTTCGTTCTTGAAA
>NC_080050.1:15154961-15164961 GCF_026212465.1 Amaranthus tricolor | reverse complement strand
ACTTACGCAACTATAAAAGTATGGATAGTATATGCACGACAATTAAGTAATAAGCAAAAATAAGTGCATTGCAATAAATAATATGCAAGGTATCTTATGTATTATAGGGAATTCATTTTTATATTAGATTCATTTATATATATATATAACTTCTGGTCCTTCTGCTTGAGTACCAGGGCGTGATTTACTAACACTTCTGCTTGAGTGTTAGGGCGTGGAATCCGTTTACTTATTTATGAATGCAACAAATATGATCTTTGTTTGATATATGTAAGGGCCTGTTAGGGTGAGGTAAACCAAAACCCCTAACTTAGTGAGAGTCGTCACTCCTCCAGTATAATGTTGCTCGAGCCACAGATCAGGTTAAACAACCTTACTGTGTTCGCCGTATTTTACGTGCCGGAAAACACGTCCCACGTTTTTTACATGCCGGAAGCATGGTTCGACATTTACTTACTATCAAGCCTTTTTATTATCATGTTACTGTTTTCATATAAATGCAACATTACAATAACATACAATAGAAATAAATTCATAACATCTTGCATATAAATATTCATTCATTATTAAACTAAATCAAAACTATAATGGGTCTTTAGTATTTATTTATATATAAATTTCAATTATGCTTTATTATTTTCTTAATAACTTATTTTTAAATAATTAATTTTCTTAAGATCGAAATCGACACGAAATATTTTAAAATAAATAATTTATTAAATGAGTTGGCGTATATTCTTATTCACCAAAATAAGTTAATTTTAATTATTATTTCAATTTTCTTTCTTTTTGCCTAAAATAACAATTTAATTTATTAATTTATTTCTTTAAAATTTAAATATCATAAAATTTCACAAAAATAATTTAAATGAAATGAAAATACAGTAACACTAAAATAAATTTTTTTTTCCAGAATTAATTATTTTTAACCCAAATTTATGAATTTCCTTATTTTATGCGTTTTTTTAGCAAAAAAAAAATTAATAATAATATTTATATTCAACAATAATTCACGAAATTAATACAAAACTCATATCTCATATTTAGATATATACAGAAAAAGTTTCGTTTAAAAATAATAATATTTACTATTATAATTATAATTATTTATGATTTTGCGGTTTGTTTTTTTAGAAAAAATTAATAATAATATTTATACTCAAGAATATTACACGAAATTAATTCACAATCTATATCTAATATATATATATGTACAGAAAAAACTTCGTTTAAAAATATTAATATTTACTATTTTAATTTAAATGATTTCAGATTTTGTGGTTTTTGGCAATTTCAAAGAATAAATCATATAAATTAAATTACAACGAATTAATTCACCAAAATTTGCAGAAAATGAAATTTAAATATAATAAACACATATAAAAATTTATGGACATAATTTCATGTAAATAAATATATGTAAGAATTTATACCTTTAATAATTTCACTATTAATTAAATTCCTTTGTTGTAGAATTTTTAACCACAATATAGCTTACTCCCCTTGAATTTCTATAATTAACACTAAATACTATTATTAGAAAATTTTTGAGGATTTTTAGGAATTATTCTAAGGTTTTTATAATTTTTCTTTGAATTAGATTATTTTGAAATAAATTTTCTGATTTTTTTTTTCCTTCTCATCTTTTTTCCTTCCTTTACCCACGGTTGCTTGGTTATAAATAGCCTAAGATTTGCAAAATTATCTATTATTTTAATTTCCTTCATGGGCAACTAAATAATAATTAATTCCAAGATTTTTCTTCTTGGTTTTATGTTAGGATAAGACTAGCTTAAATATTTTTGTCACCTAGTTTTAGCTTGCCGCCCACTTTTGAGAATTTTCCTTTTTTTTTTTTAATTATTGTTATTATTATTATTATTATTATTATTATTATTATATTTTTATTTTAATAAATTAATATAGGAAATAAAAAAAAGATTAAGGTATTGTAGGTAATTTAGCTAGACTTAATATTTAGGTAATTTATTTTAAGAGAAATAAATTTTATATAAAGGAAAATCAAGAGCTTAAAAACGATTGGAATAAAATTTCGAAACGGCATTAAAAAGAAAATAATAAAACGAAACGATTATTGAATTTGTCAAAATATTTAAGATTAAGGAAAACGGTCTGTTACAACTCTTCCCCCCTTAACATAGTTTCGTCCCGAAACTTGAACCTATTTGAACAACTGGGGATAGCATTTTCTCATATCAGTTTCGCTTTCCCAAGTTGCTTCTTCAACATGATGGTTCGACCATAGCACTTTAACTTGAGGTATTCTTTTATTCCTCAATTCTTTCACCTGATTATCCATAATTCTAATTGGTCTTTCTTCATAAGCTAGGTTTTCATCAATCTGGAGGGGTTCGTGAACTAACACATGTGATGGGTCGTGGATATACTTTCTCAACTGAGAAACATGGAATACATTATGAAATCTAGCTAAACCCGGGGGTAAAGCTAGTTCGTATGCCACCTCTCCTACTCTTTTCAAAATTTCAAAAGGTCCGATAAATTTAGGGCTTAATTTCCCTTTAATCCCAAAGCGTTGGACTTCTTTCGTTGGTGAAATCTTTAGAAATACTTTGTCACCTTCAGCAAATTGCAAAGCTCTGCGACGCTTGTCTGCATAATTCTTTTGTCTACTTTGTGCTGCCTTCATATTCTCTTGTACTACCCTCAAGCTATCAATAGAGTCTTGGATAAGATCTGGTCCTTCAGGCACATTTCGGTCCATCTGATCCCAACACAATGGCACTCGACATTTTCTCCCGTATAAGGCTTCGTTTGGTGCCATCTTGATGCTGGTTTGATAGCTGTTGTTGTACGAAAACTCTATCAAAGCAAATTTCTGTTCCCATGAACCACCAAATTCAAGAATACAACATCTCAAAAGATCCTCTAATGTTTGGATGGTTCTTTCTGTTTGGCCATCAGTAGCCGGATGAAATGCAGTACTTAAACATAGCTTCGATCCGAATGCTTCTTGCAACTTTTCCCAAAATGGTGACAAAAATTTTGGGTCTTTGTCAGACACAATTGTTCTCGGTACACCATGTAACCTTATAACTTCTCGAACATAAGCATCAGCCAATTATTTTACTGACCATGTTCCCTTCATTGGCAGGAATCTTGCAACTTTGGTCAATCTGTCAACTATTACCCAAATTGTGTCATTTCCTCGTTGCGTTCTTGGTAATCCAACTACAAATTCCATGGATATGGAATCCCATTTCCTTTCAAGAATTTCTAGTGGTTGAAGTAGTCCAGGACTCTTCTGCCTTTCAAATTTCACCTTCTGGCAAATCAAACACCGAGATACAAATTCAGCTACATCTTTTCTCATACCTTTCCACCAAAATAATTTCCTTAATTCTTCAATCATCTTATCTCTACCAGGGTGTAAGTGAAACATTCCTTGGTGTCCTTCTTTCAAAATCTCTTCTTTCAACTCTGTGTTGTCTGGTATACACAATCTCCCATTCATTCTTAGTTCACCTTTCGCACCCACTTCGAACGCTTCTGTCTTTTTCCTTTGAACTCGAATGATTAACTCGATTATCTCGGGATCTTCTTGTTGTGCTTCTATAACTCTTTCGAACAAAGTCGGTTGTAGTCATTGTTCCCAAATACTCAACAATTTGAAAGTGATTAACAATTTCTAAATTTAACTTCTAGATTTCTCGGTATAGTTCCCAAGGTACCGTTATTATAGCATTTACAGATATCCTCGGCCTTCTGCTCAAAGCATCAGCCACTTTGTTTGCTTTTCCAGGATGATAATTTATGTCAACTTCAAAGTCTTTAATGATTTCCAGCCACCGCCTTTGTCGCATATTCAGCTTCTTCTGAGTAAAGACATATTTCAAATTTTTATGATCAGTGAAGATCTTGCTTGGTACTCCATAGAGATAATGTCTCCATAACTTCAGGGCAAAAATTACGGCTGCTAGTTCAATGTCGTGTACTGGACATTTCAGCTCGTGTGGCGTTAATTACCTTCACGCATAAGCTACTACTTTGCCTTCTTGCATTAGCACACATCCCAAACCTTCCTTCGATGCATTATAATATACCTCAAATGCTTTCCCACAATCGGGCATGATTAACACAGGTGCCGTCGTAAGTCTCCTCTTAAGCTCTTCTAGTGAGTTACTCTGCTTCTCGCCCCACTGAAATCGAACTCTTCTTTTTAAGCAACTCAAACAACGGTCGGGCAATTTTAGAAAAATTTTCCAAAAACTTCCTGTAATAGCCTGCCAAGCCTAAGAAACTTCTTACTTCAGTAACACTCTTTGGATTCGGCCATTCCATCACTGCCCTAATCTTTTCAGGGTCAACAGAAATTCCATCCTTCGAAACAACGTGCCCTAAGAAAGATATCTTTTCTAACCAAAATTCACATTTACTAAACTTGCCAAAAAGTTTCTCTTTTCTCAACTTCTCTAAAACTATCCTTAAGTGATTCTCATGTTGCTCTTTATTCTTCGAATACACCAATATATCATCAATAAACACAACCACAAACTTATCCAGGTAAGGGTTGAAATATCTTTGCATGAGGTCCATAAATGCTGCTGGAGCATTCGTTAGACCAAATGGCATTACTAGAAACTCATAGTTCCCATATCTGGTTCTGAATGCAGTCTTAGGAATATCTTCTTCAGCAATCCTTAAATGATGATAATCAGACCTCAAATCTATCTTTGAAAAGACCCTTGCTCCCCCTAACTGATCAAAAAGGTCATCTATCCTTGGCAAAGGATAACGATTCTTGATGGTAACCTTATTGATCTCCCTATAATCAATGCATAGCCTCATACTCCCATCTTTCTTTCTGACAAAGAGAACCGGAGCTCCCAATGGTGAAACACTAGGTTGAATGAAACCTTTTTCAAGCAATTCATCTAGCTGCTTCTTCAGCTCAGCCAATTCAGCTGGAGCAAAACGGTAAGGGGTTTTAGAAATAGGGGTAATATCAGGAATAAGGTCAATATGGAAGTCTACTTCTCTTTTTGGAGGTATACCGGGTAATTATTCAGGAAACACATCAAAATATTCTTGCACGATCGGGGTTTCTTGCAAACTAGGTTTAGGTTTTACTTCTTTAGTAGTAACAAAACATAAGAACCCTTCATCTCCTTGTTTTATCATTTGTGTTGCTTGAATTACAGAAATTGTCTCTAGCTGAGATCTTGAGTTCTTTCGAATGCACTTTATTCCCTCGGGAGTTTTTATTCTAACAACCTTTTCCTTACACAAAATCTCCGCTGAAAATCTCTCCAACCAATCCATACCCAAAATGATATCGAATTTTCCCAAATCGAATTGAATTAAGTCAGCTGGTAACAGATTCCCACAAATCTCCAATGGAAAATCATAAAAGATACGGTCACACAGGTAAGGTGTACCATCATAATGATCTCCAAAGGTTGACCTCTTACGATATACCCTCTACTACAACCTTTTGGCATCTTTTAATAAGATAGGGAAGTGTTGCGTAAGCTATATTTTAAATCGCAAATCACATTTTTTTTAAACACATAAAACACATAAAACAAATTTCATTTAAAATACAATTTTTTTTTTAAAACGTAATTTATCACGGTGTTTCCTACTATCGGATAAGAAGATCTGACCGTTCGAATAACGTTGGCTCTGATACCAAGTGTAACGGACAATTCTTTTCTGAGTACAGGTTTAATATAATATAATAGTAGGTAATGCTAAGCGGAAGTCTATCGTACCGTGATTATTGCGAAAAACAAATAAGACAAAACAGAATTTTCAATAAAAACAAAGAAAACTTAAATCATTAATTTTACGCATTACATCTTTCTTTAATACATAATTATCGTCTTTACATACCCGTAATATAAACTACATATATACTAACATCACACAGACAATACTATAGCTTCTTAATAACTTCATGTAAAGTTACCTGCAACATCTGCTCCCGAAATATGGGAACAACCGATGAAAATCGGTCAGCTTTAAAAAAAACCGAGTATAAAAACTTACGCAACTATAAAAGTATGGATAGTATATGCACGACAATTAAGTAATAAGCAAAAATAAGTGCATTGCAATAAATAATATGCAAGGTATCTTATGTATTATAGGGAATTCATTTTTATATTAGATTCATTTATATATATATAACTTCTGGTCCTTCTGCTTGAGTACCAGGGCGTGATTTACTAACACTTCTGCTTGAGTGTTAGGGCGTGGAATCCGTTTACTTATTTATGAATGCAACAAATATGATCTTTGTTTGATATATGTAAGGGCCTGTTAGGGTGAGGTAAACCAAAACCCCTAACTTAGTGAGAGTCGTCACTCCTCCAGTATAATGTTGCTCGAGCCACAGATCGCCACAGATCAGGTTAAACAACCTTACTGTGTTCGCCGTATTTTACGTGCCGGACAACACGTCCCACGTTTTTTACATGCCGGAAGCATGGTTCGACATTTACTTACTATCAAGCCTTTTTATTATCATGTTACTGTTTTCATATAAATGCAACATTACAATAACATACAATAGAAATAAATTCATAACATCTTGCATATAAATATTCATTCATTATTAAACTAAATCAAAACTATAATGGGTCTTTAGTATTTATTTATATATAAATTTCAATTATGCTTTATTATTTTCTTAATAACTTATTTTTAAATAATTAATTTTCTTAGGATCGAAATCGACACGAAATATTTTAAAATAAATAATTTATTAAATGAGTTTGCGTATATTCTTATTCACCAAAATAAGTTAATTTTAATTATTATTTCAATTTTCTTTCTTTTTGCATAAAATAACAATTTAATTTATTAATTTATTTCTTTAAAATTTAAATATCATAAAATTTCACAAAAATAATTTAAATGAAATGAAAATACAGTAACACTAAAATAAATTATTTTTTTCCAGAATTAGTTATTTTTAACCCAAATTTATGAATTTCCTTATTTTATGCGTTTTTTTAACAAACAAAAAAAATTAATAATAATATTTATATTCAACAATAATTCACGAAATTAATACAAGACTCATATCTCATATTTATATATATACAAAAAAAGTTTCGTTTAAAAATAATAATATTTACTATTATAATTATAATTATTTCAGATTTTGCGATTTGTTTTTTTAGAAAAAATTAATAATAATATTTATACTCAAGAATATTTCACGAAATTAATTCACAATCTATATATAATATATATATATATGTACAGAAAAAACGTCGTTTAAAAATATTAATATTTACTATTTTAATTTAAATTATTTCAGATTTTGCGGTTTTTGGCAATTTCAAAGAATAAATCATATAAATTAAATTACAACGAATTAATTCACCAAAATTTGCAGAAAATGAAATTTAAATATAATAAACACATATAAAAATTTATGGACATAATTTCATGTAAATAAATATATGTAAGAATTTATACCTTTAATAATTTCACTATTAATTAAATTCCTTTGTTGTAGAATTTTTAACCACAATATAGCTTCCTCCCCTTGAATTTCTATAATTAACACTAAATACTATTATTAGAAAATTTTTGAGGATTTTTAGGAATTATTCTAAGGTTTTTATAATTTTTCTTTGAATTAGATTATTTTGAAATAAATTTTCTGATTTTTTTTTTTTTTTCCTTCTCATCTTTTTTCCTTCCTTTACCCACGGTTGCTTGGTTATAAATAGCCTAAGATTTGCAAAATTATCTATTATTTTAATTTCCTTCATGGGCAAGTAAATAATAATTAATTCCAAGATTTTTCTTCTTGGTTTTATGTTAGGATAAGACTAGCTTAAATATTTTTGTCACCTAGTCTTAGCTTGCCGCCCACTTTTGAGAATTTCCTTTTTTTTTTTTTTAATTATTGTTATTATTATTATTATTATATTTTTATTTTAATAAATTAATATAGGAAATAAAAAAAAGATTAAGTTATTGTAGGTAATTTAGCTAGACTTAATATTTAGGTAATTTACTTTAAGAGAAATAAATTTTATATAAAGGAAAATCAAGAGCTTAAAAACGATTGGAATAAAATTTCGAAACGGCATTAAAAAGAAAATAATAAAACGAAACGATTATTGAATTTGTCAAAATATTTAAGATTAAGGAAAACGGCATGTTACAACTCTTCCCACCTTAACATAGTTTCGTCCCGAAACTTGAACCTATTTGAACAATTGGGGATAGCGTTTTCTCATATTAGTTTCGCTTTCCCAAGTTGCTTCTTCAACATGATGGTTCGACCATAGCACTTTAACTTGAGGTATTCTTTTATTCCTCAATTCTTTCACCTGATTATCCATAATTCTAATTGGTCTTTCTTCATAAGCTAGGTTTTCATCAATCTGGAGGGGTTCGTGAACTAACACATGTGATGGGTCGTGGATATACTTTCTCAACTGAGAAACATGGAATACATTATGAAATATAGCTAAACCCGGGGGTAAAGCTAGTTCGTATGCCACCTCTCCTACTCTTTTCAAAATTTCAAAAGGTCCGATAAATTTAGGGCTTAATTTCCCTTTTATCCCAAAGCGTTGGACTCTTTTCGTTGGTGAAATCTTTAGAAATACTTTGTCACCTTCAGCAAATTGCAAAGCTCTGCGACGGTTGTCTGCATAACTCTTCTGTCTACTTTGTGCTGCCTTCATATTCTCTTGTACTACCCTCAAGCTATCAATAGAGTCTTGGATAAGATCTGGTCCTTCAGGCACATTTCGGTCCATCTGATCCCAACACAATGGCACTCGACATTTTCTCCCGTATAAGGCTTCGTTTGGTGCCATCTTGATGCTGGTTTGATAGCTGTTGTTGTACGAAAACTCTATCAAAGGCAATTTCTGTTCCCATGAACCACCAAATTCAAGAATACAACATCTCAAAAGATCCTCTAATGTTTGGATGGTTCTTTCTGTTTGGCCATCAGTAGCCGGATGAAATGCAGTACTTAAACATAGCTTCGATCCGAATGCTTCTTGCAACTTTTCCCAAAATCGTGACAAAAATTTTGGGTCTTTGTCAGACACAATTGTTCTCGGTACACCATGTAACCTTATAACTTCTCGAACATAAGCATCAGCCAATTATTTTACTGACCATGTTCCCTTCATTGGCAGGAATCTTGCAACTTTGGTCAATCTGTCAACTATTACCCAAATTGTGTCATTTCCTTGTTGCGTTCTTGGTAATCCAACTACAAATTCCATGGATATGGAATCCCATTTCCTTTCAAGAATTTCTAATGGTTGAAGTAATCCAGGACTCTTCTGCCTTTCAAATTTCACCTTCTGGCAAATCAAACACCGAGATACAAATTCAGCTACATCTTTTCTCATACCTTTCCACCAAAATAATTTCCTTAATTCTTCAATCATCTTATCTCTACCAGGGTGTAAGTGAAACATTCCTTGGTGTCCTTCTTTCAAAATCTCTTCTTTCAACTCTGTGTTGTCTGGTATACACAATCTCCCATTCATTCTTAGTTCACCTTTCGCACCCACTTCGAACGCTTCTGTCTCTTTCCTTTGAAATCGAATGATTAACTCGATTATCTCGGGATCTTCTTGTTGTGCTTCTATAATTCTTTCGAACAAAGTCGGTTGTAGTCATTGTTCCCAAATACTCAACAATTTGATAGTGATTAACAATTTCTAGATTTAACTTCTAGATTTCTCGGTATAGTTCCCAAGCATCAGCCACTTTGTTTGCTTTTCCAGGATGATAATTTATGTCAACTTCAAAGTCTTTAATGATTTCCAGCCACCGCCTTTGTCGCATATTCAGCTCCTTCTGAGTAAAGACATATTTCAAATTTTTATCATCAGTGAAGATCTTGCTTGGTACTCCATAGAGATAATGTCTCCATAACTTCAGGGCAAAAATTACGGCTGCTAGTTCAATGTCGTGTACTGGATAATTCAGCTCGTGTGGCGTTAATTACCTTGACGCATAAGTC
>NC_080050.1:15122204-15149704 GCF_026212465.1 Amaranthus tricolor | reverse complement strand
TCCTCAGCCATACACATGTCTGCAGCCACTTGCAATCCGAAGAGAGATCCTTTAGCTCCTCCTCAGTCAAAATTGGATTCGCTCCCATTGACTTTAAGCGCTTTGTATCAGCAGGCCCCTTCAATGAGGAAATGATCCCTCTCTTAGAGCCCTTTGGACTCTTAGGCTAATACTTAATATTTTAATTCTATATAAGCACTACATTGTATTCTAAAATAAAATCATTTAAAATAATTACATTGTATACTTCATACTTCATACTTCATATTCTAATTCTATATAACCAAACATATTCTAATTCTATACTTCATACATCATTATTAAGCCTAAAAATAAATCATTTAACCTTAAAAATATGTATATTCTATCTAATTCTAATAATTAAAACATATGTACAACAACAAACCATATTTTTAACAAAATACATAAGTAATTAACATATTAATAACATAAACTTGAAAATGTCAAACTCAAATAATTGATATCTGTAGCACTAAATTACGAGTAAAAAAATAAAAAATATGAACTAGCAAGTTAAAAAATAAATAAAATTACCTTGATTTCTTAGGTTAAGTAATCTACAATGAAAAACAAAAACAAAATTAGTATAAAAAAAATTAGCCCTAAATTTTTGTGGGTTTCGAATAGCTAGAAAAGCTTAAGGGTTTAATATATTGAAAAGAGAAATTATACCTCAATTTCGTGGATTTTGAAGATAAACAAGAACAATGCTTTGAACAAGAAGATGAAGAATTCGTGGGTTTTTCGAATAACTGTTCGTGGGTTTTGAAGTACATAGTAGTTTATCTTTTGTTTCGTGGGTTTAGCAGTTGTTCGTGGGTTAAAGAATGAGGAAGATGAAGAATTCAAGAGCAAATGTAGTGGTTTTTCGTGGCTTTTAGAAGGGTTTAGCTAGCTTTTGTTAACGTTATAATGAAACAGTAGTTTAGCTTATTGAACAAGAAGGATATATGAGACGCGCGTTTTTTTAACAATGTTTTATGCTGCGTAATTGAAAAACTGCAGCATATGTTACGCAACAAATAAGATTTTTTCCACTAGTGCATTACATTCACTTTAACAATGTTTAGGGGTAAACATCACACATAAAAGTTGGTACTAAATGTTTACTTGTTAAACAATGTTGATTCCAAAAAGTTGATTCCAAAATGTTGCAATGTTGATTCCAAAAAGTTGCATGTTCCTCTGATTGATCTATGCCATGTTAGATGTTGAAGCTATGGTTGTGGATGTGTTTACTTGGTTGAACATGTACGGTTGTTGGCGTAAAATTCATCTTTAAGTTTTCAATTTCTACCCCCATATTTGACACCATATCACTAAGGAAAGCACTGCCAATGCAACCCTTGAACTAAGATGATGTACAACTTCAACCACTAATTTAGTGTCTACATGTAAATAATCTGGCAATCTTCCTTGCCTTGCCAATTTGCTTTTACCCATGTGTGGTATTGAGTAATCAATACCACCCATTCTCTTGAACACTTGAATTCTACATGCTTTTAATGTTATCCATGCATTTCTACATGCTTTTATTTCCATATTTTGAAAGGCTTCCGCGACCACACTTGTTAATTGCACATAGTTGTATGATGTTTTTTGATATTGCAAAGCTTGTATTGATCTAAAAAATGCCATGTCATGTACATTCATGTCGGGGGAATTAGGGGGTGGTTGGACTAAATGGATGTCAAAGCCTTCAAGTGTTGAAGCTTGTCTAAAAATGATGTCTTGATCTAATATGTGGGGTTTGGCATTGTCTTGTTGTATGTATATAGTCTTACAACTACCTTGTGGCCACTTAGCTCTAATTGCGGGTAAGATATTATCCACCTACATCAACCTTGTTTGTTCCTTAGTTATTGATTGAATTGGTTTGACTTCTAATTCCCCCCTTCCTTCTATTTTTGGATGTTCTCAATGCCGGAACAAGATGTGTAAATGGCCATATTCTTATTTTTCCATCAAATAAACACTCCCTAATGGGTAAAAAAAAATAGGCTTTGCAATTGCACACATAAACATGATCTTTGGTAGAAATCTTTTTGATTGAATTCCCTATGGGGCTCTACTTCTCTAGGAATTAGATATTAGGTTTGATTTCATCTTGTTAAGTAGAATAATTGTTCATCAATGTGCACAATGTTTGACATATCTCTAAATTTGAAATTACTTAAGAGTGAATTATATATCAAATGAGATAAATAAAAAATTAACCTTTCAATTTGTTAATGTCGTTGAGATTTGGTTTGATTGCATTTGTGTGCTTCCGGATTAATTTTTGTTCCTTCCACCTAAACACCATTGTTTGGCTTACTTGCATTTCCCGTGCAATTGCTAGTTGGGTGATATTTTTTTTTTTTGAGTTCTCCAACCCTTTAAAACTTTTCTTCATCAAATGCAATTTTTCGTATGTTTGGAACACCCTTATTCTTATGTTGAATGTCAATGATACCTCCTTCTTGTCTTTGTTTTTTGATCTCTCTCCATAGTCTACTTATGGTCTTCCTAGAGCAGTTGTGTTGAGTAGCCAACTCATTAGTTATCCCGTGACTTGGCTTGCCATCTTTGGGTTTGATGGATGCTAATAGTTGTAGGATAATTTGTGTTTTTGCTGCCATTTATGATGGAGTTTTGGCTGCTTGTGTTTATGAAGGAATCATTTTTGATTTCTTGTGTTAATGGTGGTGGGATTTCTGATTTTATAATGAAATTTTAGAAACCACGGGGTTGTGTTTCACTTTTGGCGCCCGACCAAAAATGATGATGCATTTTGCACTTGATTTTCACTTTTGACACCCCATTAAAAAAATCAGAACAGTTGTGGGGTTCTGTTTTCTACTGTTTGTTTGAAGATAAATTCAACATATATCGACTCAATTTCGGAAGCAGCGAAGATTAGGGCTGTAAAAACGGGTTAAAAGGTCGGAAACAGGTCGGTCAAAAACAGGTTCGGTAAAAAACGGTCGGTCAAAAGCAGGTCGTATAAGTCTTTCGGTACCGGTCGGTATCGGTCGGTTTATTCGGTATCCGGTCGAATCCGGTTTTTTTCTGGTTGCGGGTGTCGGTCGGTATGGGTCCGGTATTTATCGGTCCGGTCATTACCGGAAACAGGTCACATTCGGTCAGTCAAAAACGGTTTTTTGCAGGTCGTAATCGGTATACAGATCATAACCGGGCGGTCAAAATCGGTAATCGGTCGATCACAATCGGTATGCGGGTCAGAATCGGTCGGTCACAATCGGTCGGTTTTGGTCGGTATCGGTTCAGTTCAATTTAGTTGAACCGGGATTCAGTTCTGTTCAGTTCAGTTTTGGTTGGTATCGGTTCGGTTCAATTCAGTTAAACCGATATTCCGGTTAATTTGGTTGATATCGGTTCAGTTCAATTCATTTAAACCATGATTTAATTCAGTTCAATTATGTTCCAATTATTCTGTTCCAATTTGGTAAAAAATCGCATCGTGTTGCCTCATAATGTCATTGATCATGCGTTTATCCATGATGGGAATGATATATAGAAGGTGGAACCTCACATCAAGTTTTATAGATGTCGTTAGGTTATGAGTTTTATGACATCAAATTCAACTAATCAACTCCGTCTAAGTTAATTAATAGATCATAACATGTTAATTGATCGACTTCATCTAATATCAATTAGACAATTACAATTTACAACAATAATATGTTATTAATGTCACAATGTAAGTTTGTTAGATTGTCTTAATAATATATCTTCATCACTGATTGAATTGACCTTCGTTTGTTCATGGGGTGTGTTATTTTCAACTAATGTGATCGGTCATAATTAGAGGTGTTCATTCGGTTGATCGGGTCGGTTTCGGACGGGTGTTATTCGGTTCGGTTGTATTTCGGATCGGTTATTTTTCGGCTATCATTGACTTATAGAGTTATAGTTATAGACTTATAGACTATCATTGACATTTGACTGTTAACTCAATGTTATTACTTATTACTATTAGTTATTAGTTATTATTGATCTTGAATACTCTAAACTCTAAAGTAATTTATAGGCTATTATTAATAATCGATCGTAATTCAAAGTTCACTTATCATAATTCGATCTATTATAGATTATAGTAAATGAAACTAGTGTAGTACTCCACCTTTTTTTTTACTTTGAATTAAATAGCCTAAATTATGTAATTTGACCAAATTCAATAATAAAAATATTTAATATTTGATATAAAATATTTATATTACTCAAATAAATTATTTTAGATATAATCATATAATTGTCCAATTTGATGATAAAATGTTATTGGTTATATTGATAGCACACGGATAACGGGTTTAAGCCGTTGGATTTATAATGGTAATATCATATCAGTGGTCAAGATTGTGCCACGTCGCCGGATGAAAAAGGGATTTGATGTATTTTCGTCATCCTGAAAGTGAATCTGATACAATACCTTATTTCCCAATTCCCGCTCGACTAAACCCTAACCCAACTCTCTCTTCTTCATCCTCTCACTGAAACCGGCGGCCCTCTTTCAATCCCATCCCTTCTCCTCCAATCCGGCTGGTAGAGTTTTAGGTATTTCTACTCCTCAAGTTTAGTTCATTGATTTTTGTTTAATATCTATCAAATCTGTTCATCTTTGTTTTTTGTGTTTAAAATCTTTGTTCGATTTGATTTTGTGTTCTTCCATTTTCGATTTGATTTGATTTAGTCTTCTTCCATTTTTTTTTTGTTCGATTTGATTTTGTATTTAATTTTCTGGGTTTAATGTGTTCGTTTAGGGTTAGATTTAGGGTTTTTTGTATTTAATCTTTGTTTTTTGTGTTTAATCTTTGTTTTTCGTGTTTAATCTTTGTTCGATTTAGTCTTCTTCCAAAAAATTCGGTCTGGCGGTTCATGTTCTTGCTTAAATTAAATTATGTGGAAAACAACAATCTAACTATAAGAGGAATTAAATTATGTGGAAAAGAAATTGAATCAGAGAATGAAAAAGATTATGGAAACTAGGGTTAAATATCTTCTGTTTCCTTTTCCTTTCTTCTCTATTTTCCATTTTTCATGTTCTTGCTCTCGAAAATGGAGTATATCGTAGCTGCTCTCGACCAGTTGCTCCCATGAGTTCTATGTCCACGTTTTCCGGCGAGAAATGCCTTCTGAATTTCATGTACTTTAGGTTTTGTATCTCCATCAATAGATTTTACTCTGTTTAATCTTTTTCTCAATTTTCTTCGAGTTGTTGATAAAATTGAAGATGCGTTGGAAACACTTGCAATATTTTGTAAAGTTTAACTGAATTACTACTATTAGTTACTTTCTTATTCCTGTTGTCATATGTGTTTTTGGAAAACAGAAGGATTTAGATATTATAAATCTTTGCTTCATTTTTGTGTTCTTTGCTGCCTTGACTATTTGTGCTTGAATATAGGGTTTATTTTTGTTTGAAAATAACCCATGGTGTTATTTTTTTTTTTTTAAGGTATGGCTGACCCTGCTGTGGCTGTCCCCGAACAAAGAAGAGTTGTTAAACATAAAAAAATTACGTCACCGGTTTGGGATCAGTACCATGTATCGTACCCCAATGACGTACGGACGGTAAAGTGTAAATACTGCGATTATGAGGCGGCAGCACCAGGTAGTGCAGGTACAACTAATTATAAACGTCATACTGAGGGCTGTAAAGGTTATAAAGAGTTCATAAAAAATAACCCAAACGCTAATGTTGTGTATGATCATGATACTTACGTGCTTAAGTTTGCTGATTCGATATTATATCATGGATATTGTTTGAGTATGGTAGAGCATATTAAAACTAGAGAATTGCATCGTTGGTTAAATCCTAATGTCAAAGATGTGTCTAGATATACGATAACTAAATGCGTAATGGGTGAACATGAAAAGTACAAAAAACTAGTATTTGACAATATGCAATCTTGTAAGAGTCGTATATGCTTAACTTGTGATGGATGGACAGCATGTACTTCGCGTTCATATTTTGCCCTTACTGCCCATTTCATCGATGATGATTATAAATTGCATTCCCTTTTGTTAAATTTTCGCCGTTTTCCCCCACCCCACGATGGTGAATCTATATTCATGTTTGTGAAAGGTTTGTTGAATGACTAGAATATAGGTAGAAAAGTTTTTTCAATCACACTTGATAATGCTTCCTCTAATAATAGGATGGTTGAAAAACTAAAACGTGATTTGCACTCCTCTTCTCCTCTCCCTTTAGATGGCAAGTATTTTCATATAAGGTGTTGTGCTCATATTTTGAACCTTATTGTTAAAAAGGGTTTGAAACTTGTTGATAATTCCGTGACTAAGTTACGTGCGGTTGTTATATATGTTGATTCTTCTGATTTTCGACTTACAAATTTTGAGAAAGCTAAAATTGATAAAGGTTTGCAATCAAAGGGTAAATTAGTTTTGGATGTTTCCACTAGATGGAACTCTACTTATGACATGATTCATAGGGCTCTTGAGGTAAAGGATGCTATTGATTTATATCTTGTTCGTGAAAGGGATATTGATGTTGATATTATTTCTGAGAATGAGTGGGATACACTTCAAGATATTTGTGATTTTCTTGAGCCATTCTATGAGATTACCAAGCTTTTTTCTGGTTCAAAATATCACACTGCAAATTTGTACCTTTCTTGCATAATATGTATTGAAAAGATTTTGACTGATTCCCACCAAGATCCTAGTGATGCTGTGAGAAAGATGGCTGCTCCTATGTGGGAAATGTTTGATAAATATTGGTCCGATCATTCTATGGTTCTGTCTTTTGCCTTTTTACTTGATCCACGTTTTAAGATGACTTTCCTTAGTGATTATTATTCTATGCTGTATGTACCTACTGCGGTTGAACAAAAGGTAAATGATGTGCTTGCTGCGTTTGTTGCTTTATATGAATGTTATATGAATACCACTCAATCTGCTCCTGTTGCACCCTCTCCGTCAAACCTTGGTCCTCCTCGTCCGTTCCAAATGCGCAAGTTACGTCATGATTTTCCTCATATTTCTGCATCTAGGACGGCGAGAGGTGATGTGGACTCTTATTTGGCCATGTCTCTTGTTGTTGATTATGATGGTTTTGATGTTCTTGAATATTGGAAGGGACAGTCTACCTCTTATCCAACACTCGCACTAATGGCTAGAGATATTCTAGCCATTCCAATTACTTCTGTTGCATCTGAATCTGCTTTTAGTGTTGGTGGTCGGATCCTTAACAAATTGAGATCTTCTTTGTTACCAAAAAATGTTGAAATTTTGGTGACAACGCGAAATTGGCTATTTGGGTTTGAACCCGAGGAAAATGCGAAGGAGATATTAAGTGTTATTGAGGAAAATAACACTGATCATGATGATAATGCTTCAGGTAAGTGTAGTGCTCTATGAAGATTTTTTTCTTGTAATTGGGTTTTTTACCAAATTATCATATCTGAGCGCCCAATTTATATTTTATAACTAATTTATATTTTTTTTATTTTATTTATTATAACTTTCTGTCGTTTTTCCATCTCATGCTCTTAATCATAATACTCAGTATCTGAAAGTTGTTACTTTTATATGATCTTAAGGTACACTAAGTTTGGTGGAGCAGTTCCTTACAGATTATTGAAAGGCAGTGTCGCATTGAGGACTAGGAGCAGGAGATCTAAGGTGGTGATGGAAGAGGAGGAAGAAGATGAAAGTGATGAAATGAGTTATACTTCTGAGAAAATTAAAGAAAAGTGATGAAATGAGTTATACTTTTGCAATTTCTTATGCATAACTAAAATTTGGAAAAGACTTTTTGTGTAGTTAGGATTATTGATGTTTATATTATTGGTAGGGAAAAAAATGTAATGGATCTATTTTAAATTTCGTCTAAACTATTAAATGAAATGAAAGTGGTTTATCAATTTCATAGGTTAATATTTTGTATTGGTTTATATTGTTATATGTTGATTTTAATACAGTATTAATTAGTCAGCAAATTAACCTGAACTTGGTAATTATATTGGTTGCAAAGTATGAACTATGTTTATGCAATTTTGCAATTTCTGAGTTTTGTAAAATTTATACTTAATTTTTTAGAAAAGAAAAAGGCTTTACTAAATTACTGAGTTAATATATATTAACTTATAATTTATATATTTATTTTATAAAAATTTATATTTAATTTAATTTTTATCATATAGAAATAATATAATTAAGTTTAATTTAATTATTTTATATAAAATTTTATTATATTTTGACAACTTAGAAGAATTATGTAGATAAGTTCGGTCCAAAACAGGTTCGGTACAAAACAGGTTCCAGGTTCGGTATAATACAGGTTCGGTACAATATAGATTCGGTCAAAAACGGTCGGTTAAAAACGGGTATTAAGCGGGTCGAAAACAGGTTTCGGTCTGAAAACAGGTTCGGTATCGGTCGGTCACAGTATGATAAAAACAGGTCGAAAACGGTTTTCGGTTTAAAACAGGTTCGGTACCGGTCGGTTTCGGTATGTGTAAAACAGGTCGGAAACGGTTTCGGTCACCATTCGGGTTCGGTAGCGGTCGGTATCTGGTCACTTGTATTCGGTCAAAAACGGGTTCGGTATCGGTCGGTAACAAGTCGGTAAAACAGGTTTCTGACCACATTTACAGCCCTAGCGAAGATGGTACTAAAGAAAAATTAAAGACCGGCTCATATAAACCTTTTGTACTGTTTATTTTTCAAGTTAAACTATTTCGTATGATATATGTAATTTTTTTTAAGTCTTGAAATTTTTTCAGTTAATGTAAGTTGTCTATTTTATGTAATTGATGTAGTTGGAGAAATTTTTTTAGTCATTGTAATAGGACAGGTGTTTAATTTTCCATCAAATTGAATTTTGTACTGTTTATTTTATGTAATTTGATTTCAGTTATCATTCCATAACAAATTGAATTTTCCCTTCACGGGAAAGTGTGATCAGATTTTGGGGGAAAACAATTACGGGAAAAGGGAGGAAACAGTTATAATTACTCTTTCTCATTAACTTTTTCAAAGTGTGACATTTTAGTGTTCTTCCTCCCACTTTAGTTTTGATGTAAAACTCAAATGTCTCTCTATTATGAATAGAAAGGAATAATTGATAATTTTAAGACTAAAATCCTTTAAAAAATTATGTTTCATAATTCATAATATATTATTTGATGGTCAAGATGGACCTCTTTAAGATTATAATTGATTTCTTTAAGTATATATTGGCTCGTTTAAGATAATGAGCTATAATTATTTATTATACATGTGATGACTTTTATATCATCCCTATAAGTTTTAAATTGATCATTTTTAAAATTGTTAATATATTATTGTCCACCCAAATTTTATAATTATTCACTTTACATACAAATAATCAATCAAAGTTTAAATTGATCACTTTAAGGTCAGAATTGAATACTTTAAAAATGTTATAATTGATTGATTTAAGGATATAATATATATTTGAAGTGAAAATTGATCACTCCGAAATCAAAAATGATCACTCTTAGGTAAATAATGAAAACATATCCTAGCCCGTATGTCTTTGGTTTCAATATGAGAAAGGATTTCTTAATAATTTGAGTTTAAATAGTAGCTCTAAAGTGTAATTTACTAGATAAATTCCCGTGTAAAGCACAAGTACAATAAATATTTACTGATATGATTATATTAACATTATTTTATAATATTAAATCATGTAGAATATAACCATAATCATTAAATATTTATATTTGTTATAATAATATAATTGTCAAAGTAAAGAAGTAATTTGTTATACAGTTATATATATTAAAACGTATATGTGAAACAATAGACAAAAAGAATACCATCAATCAATAAAAATTTATCAAATTGAATATCATTAAACTATATTGATGAAATCATAAAATTCAAGTACGCCAAGAAATGTTCGTCATTAGTTTTTATTAAATTTTAATTACTACAACTTTAACATGCAATAGAACACTGTATTTACTATTAAAAATTATTCTTTTTTTCCATCAATATAGATTTTAATTTCATTTGTAGATTTTTATCATGAATGATTAATTATTAAAAAATTTAAAATCAATCATAAAATATATAAACTGAATATAAAATACCACTATAATATAATTTTTGAGCATATGACTTAAGATTGTGCATATGAAAATAGATAACTAATATTTATTTTTTTGATTGGATCATTTCATTTTTGTTGACAGTTTAATGAACCAAGTTTAAATTTTATTTATAATTTGGGATAAAAAATTTTTTAAATATACATATGAAAATATAGTGTATCAATAGATCACATACATGTATAGTTAATCAACAAATATTTACATGTTTTAATGTCTTAATTGCTTCCTTAAATATGAAGTCAAGTATAAAAATTATTTATGTCAACAATAGAAAATTGGCGGAAAAATTTTTAATGAGAGTATCACACGTGTTCTAAGTCGTTTCTTCATTAGTATGTTTAATTTTATTTTTGTCATTTTTTTATTGGATCACTTCATTTTTAATAAAGGTTTAATAAACCAAGTTATAATTTTCTTTATGATTTGGAAAAACAAATTATAGGTTTACATAAAAAAGTATAGTGTATAAATAAATCACATATATTTATAGTCAATCAACAAATATTATATGTTTTAATGTGTTAATTGCTTCTTTAAATATGAAGTTAAGTATTAAAAATTTCAATGTCAATGATAGTATAATAGGAAGAAAAAACTTTTAATGAGTATGACACGTGTCTGAAGTTATTTTTTTATTATTATATTTTATTAATTGATTGATTGCTTTCTTAAATATAAAGTTAAATGTCAAAATTTTCCATATCAATGATAAAAATAGGGGGACAAATTTTAATAAGAGTGCAACTATCTAAGTATAATTATATTTGGAAAGAGCACCAGATAAGCTTAAGTGATATATTATATAGTGGTAGTATTTTGAATGAGACCTTGGAAAGAATGTTGAACATTGAAAGTCCACGAGATATGTTAAGTACTAAAACTGTAGACTTAACCAATATTTTAACCTACATTCAATGGGTTGACTACATCAACCCACATGACATGGCATGTGAGGTGACAGGTGTGGTGGCATTAAAATAGTGGAATAAATTAAATTTAATTTGTTTCTTAATTAGTGCCGTAGAACTACCATTATTAGTGATTAATGAAACAATAATAGTGCTTTGAAACTACATTTTATTTGAATCTAATTTTTAAAATAACAATATAATAATCTTGATTGTATTTAAAAATTTAATGAAATTCATACTGATCGAATCTCATAAAATGAATCCTTTACATTGGTGAGGATCAGAGGACTGAAAATTAAGCAGTTCAAGTAAAGTACTATGCATGTCTGACTTCTAAATCAGAATAGTCATCTCTTTTTTATGCCACCAAATAACAAAAGTAGCGCACTTTACCTGCATAGAATTATGTATATTACTACATAGGAGAAATTAAACTCTCCCATTAAATTCAGTATCCTCTTTTCATATTAATACCAAGTCTTAAGTACACTTCCACCTTAGCACCACATCATACACCAGTGCGCCACATCACCGGGATAGTTAACCCAACGGGTTAATAAAGTTTTTTGGGAAAAGACATTATATATCCATTAGATAAACTATCAATTTATAATAATATTAAGGATAAAAAGATTACATGTATTTATTATTCATTAACTATATGTCAAAAAAATATAAAATTATTTATTAAACTAATTATTAATTGATACCTCATGCAAATAAACTAATAGAGCAGTAAATGTAACTAAGTTCTTTATAAAATTGGTGAAATTTAATTGTTAATACGTTTGGATGCTCAATTGATTTTGTTTTTTGTGCTCAATATTCTCTCTATTCTTTACATTCTTTTTAGTTTGACTTTGGGGCATATAATCCACTACTTTGATTTCATGATTTGTACACATTAAACAAATGAAATAAATAGCACAATACTGTTGATGAAATATTTTTTAAAATTATTTATATAATGTTTTTTCAAAGAGTTTTTTCTAAAGAAAATATTGTATAAAGGTTAGTTTTTTTAAAAAATAATTAAAGGTGAAATTTTCAAAAGTAACCCACCTAATAATAGAATTTTAAAAGTAATTTTCCTAAACAATAATTAATAGTAGATTTTTTGATGTTCGTGGTTAAAGTATGGTCTTTAAATTTGTAAACAAGCTATAATAATAACTTATCCTAATGGTTAAAATTCTTTTTTCTTTATTCCTAGTGGAAAGGGGTTAATTTTCAGCATCTACAACGATCACTTCTTGGATCCCCATGTACATGATTCTCTTAAATTACGTCATACTTAAACCTCTATTGATGATTTTAATATGCTACAATTGTAGCGTTCTTTATACAACTATCTTACTATTAAACGTAATTTAAAATGTTATTTTACTAAATATTGACAATTGTTAAAAGTAGTGTATTTAACCTCGATAAACCAATTACGAAAAAAAATCTAGTTCAAAAGTTTTTCGATTTCACCTGGACACGGTTAAAGCATAAAAAGATTTAAAGGCAGCGATATAAATAATTTGAGTATTCTTATATAAAATAATTGGTTTCAGCCCTGTCATTCAAATTTAAAATTATGGCCCATCAATTATATATTTCTCCATAAGTTCAAATCAATTAAATATGTTAATTAATTTAGTCAATGAAAATAATCAATAATAAAATGATATATTTCATGTTAAACTTACTTTTAAATATAAAATAATCGACCAGTTGGCAGTGACGTATAATGTTTGAAGTCCAACATTAATTCCTTTCGTGTGAAGCAACACTACGAAAAATTCAATGGTCTGTCTGTATATAAACGAGGACATAGTTTCTCAAAAAGCACAACCAAACATACAAACTTATCCTAATTAATAAACTACAAGTAATTAATATTAATATGGCCCTCACGAAAATTCTATTAATTTTCTCTCTTCTTGTTTCCCTCAGTTCGGCATTCAGCACTAATATCCTTGATTTTTGTGTCGCAGATTATAATTTTCCTGTAACACCCGCAGGATATCCTTGTAAAAATCCTGCTAACCTTACAGTGGATGACTTTGTTTTCTCTGGTTTGGGTGTCCCCGGCAATACATCGAACGTATTTAAACTTGGCGTAAATCTAGCATTTGATTTCTCATTCCCAGCTTTAAATGGCCTAGGAATAGGCATAGGGAGGTTAGATATCGGTGTAGGTGGAGTTGTTCCATTACATTCACATAGAGCGACTGAAATATTATTATTGATGGAAGGCTCAATATTAACTGGTTTTATTGGATCAGATAACACTGCATACTATAAAACATTAAACAAAGGTGATATAATGGTATTCCCTGCTAGTTTGCTACATTTTCAGGTAAATGTGGGAAGTGTTCCTGCAGTTGCTTTTTCAAGTTTAAACAGTGCGAATCCTGGGTTCGAAAATGTTGTAACTTCTTTAGGAGGAAATGATCTTCCCACTGAAGTTATTAAAAGGATGAGTTTGTTAGATGCTTCTCAAATCCGCAAATTGAAGAAACTCTTTGGTGGCTCTAATTAATGCATTCACTTATGTTGGGTATTAATATTTATACATGCAATTTATTTTACGTACAATTGATGAATTAATTAATAAATAAGTACATCGATGAATGATTGTGCCTTTGTGAAAAAGAATAATTAGCATGCATTTTGTGTTGGGAATTTTTATTTACAGGTACTTTCTGCAACTGGAACCCAAAAAAATATGTACTGTGTAATGTGTTTGGGAATATTTACAAGGGTATTTTATTAGGAAAAACTTATTGTCACATTTTTCGAAAACATATGATAGTTGTCTTTTTTTATTTCAACGTTTAATTATTCACAAATTCTTCAAAGATTTCTTTAACATATGATAGTTGTCTTTTTTTAATTCAAGGTTTCATTATTCACAAATTCTCCAAAGAGACGGTCTCTTTGAGAGACGTGTCCCTTTGAACCGGCACATCTTATTATAAAAAATACATTAAACGTTTAAAAAAACACGCGCTTCTCTTTCCTGCCTTTTTCTTTAGCAAATTTTCATCCTTCATTTTTATTAAAAGGAAATTAAAGTCATTTAATGCCTTCGACAGAGAGAGGATCGCAGGAGTGAAATTATAACAGTAAAAAACATACGTTAAGATAAGTTGACTAGGGTTAAGATTGAGAATAAGCATAAGTTTTGAAGCTTCTGCATTGACATTTATTTCATCTATAATTTCCTCCATTGGTAGATATATAGCAGGCATTTGAACTAGCACAACAACATAACACAGAGTTTTTAGACTCTTATTTACATATTTTTTCGACAGTTCTATCCGTCACAAATCCTTTTTAACACTTGGTTTTAGACGTATTTTTTGTATCTAAAAATTATATTGTTTAATCGATACGTAAATGTGTCTAAATCGTGTTTTTGCGTCTTATGAAAACGAGTTTTAAACTTTGTTTTTAGACACATGGAAAGGTCTAAAAGGTTTTTAGACGGTTTTTAGTGTTGAAATAGCACATAATTTTTAGACGCATTTATACGTCTATAACGGTTTAAGACGCTATAATGCTTTGAAATACGTTTAGGTTTCAAACGCATTTATACATCTTTAATGGTTTTAGACAGCTTTATGCATTGAGATAATACATGAGTTTTTATAGCGTCTATTAGAGTTCCATTGAAAGTAAATTCATAGATATGTTCAAAATATTGCACTTGCTCGATATACCATATGCCACAAAAATCAAGAGTTACATTTGCATTTCCTTATACTACAACCAAGAGTACCATATGTTCAAAATGTTGCACTTCCTCTACATATATTTTTTCATAATCCTTGTGAAAGTAATTATATTGCTATACTCAAAATCAAATCCATATTTGCTATCTGAAAATCACAAGGGAATGAGAGGGAATAGAAATGCTAATTGTTACCCAAAAAAGCAAAAATTGTGTTGTAGCTATTAAGCTTTAACCACCAACAATGATGATGACCTTCGCGTTGATCTCTCATTTGCATAACCATGTCATTTTAAAATTTGCAAAAGAATTAGCAAATACAACATCGATCCAAAGTGTAAGAACATGCCATCAAGACAAGATAAGCCACAAGAAGAGCAACAAATAGAAGGTTGTGTCCTCAACTCCAAGAAAGTCAAAACAAAAGACTTGAAACCAAGTGCTATGTTAATAAAAGTAACCAACAAAACAACTAAGCTAAGGAGACAAGTAAAAAGCACGCGACAATAACGACAACAGCAACCTCGACACGCGACAACAAAAACCATGAACATAAACAAAAGACAAAACAATACACACCAACTAACCAAGGCCAAAGGCGGAACACCATTCATGTCATTTTCATAACTTGATTAGGAAATCGAAGCTTCTTGTATGTAATTTCTATGTTCATTTCATCCAGTTGCGCATAAGTAAGACATAATGGAGAAACTAATAATTAAAATTCGTGAATCTAAGCAATAGAAAGTAATGAAAGGAAAATTCAATGGAAAGAAAATGGAAATAACAAAATTACTCTTACTTGTGTTTTGAATTTGATCAAAAATTTTTTAAGAATGAAGAAACACGATTAAATTGAGCGCGAATTTAACCATTTTGTTTTTCAAGCTCTTCATTTCTCTTTTGATGTTGGGAAATAACTTCGCCATCTTTTTTCTCTCCTAGGGTAAACCAGGTAAAATCTTTAGGAAAAACATCAGGGTATTAACACACAATTAGGGTTTCCTCAAGACTTAATTTGGTATTCTCCTCACTACTGGGAAAAACATAGGTATCCCTTATCTCTATGCGTATTCATCTCCAATTAGAGAATAAATTCAATCCAAAAATAGATTTAAGAAAAGAGAATCAATAGGTTTGCTAAAACTGTTCAAGCAAATAGTTTTCAATCAAAATGCAAAGTTCATTTAGATTCTAATCATTCATAATTTGCATTCACAATTAGAACTAGTTGCTACCATTAATCTAAGTACAAAACTAACTGATTTTGTAAATAGATTTACCATAAAAGAATATTGCAATAATAAGAACAATAGTTGATTTCCAATTCAAGCAATATTCATAAGATTATAATAAGAACTTTTCAATAATCAAAAGTAATATTAAGTAGAGGAATTCTTACAATGAGTAATTAGAAGTTTCCAATCAACTTTACTCAAGAAATGAAAATTTAAGCTTGAAGCTCCATAACCATGGCAAAACAGAAATGAAGAAGAAGTATTTCAATGTAAAATTACAAGATGCCCTCATTCCTAAGCTTTCTTGCCTATTTATAAGGATTTGATGAAGCTTCTTGCCATTGGATTTGCTCATCATTCCTCTTTGCAAGTCGCCTTCCAAACCCCTCTAAACATCCAATTGAAAATGAAAACTGAAATGGGAAAAGTTAAATAGCTGCCCAGCCTACAGACTAAACTCTGCACCCCGTGTAAAACTCCGCGAGCCGTGTAAAAACTTCGCGGGCCGCGCATCTCAATCTGATCCGATTCTTTCCTTTGCTTCTTCTTCTTTACTTGAAATGATATATTTACATAATGACCTTCTAATAAAGGTAGAATTATCATCTTAGAGAATTACATCAATAAAACTATTCTCTAAAGTAATTTATCTAATTGTTATATAGTTAAATCTAAATTCTACTTAATAAAATCGAAATTGAAATGGAAAAATACACAAAATAAGGTATTATCATTGTTAGGTTGAAGATGAAGAGCAAAGTTTAAATGAAGATGAAGCTATTTAAGGGTTATGCAAGTTTTAAATGAATATTCAGATATTAAAGTGGTATTATTATTATGTTGAAGATGAAGAGGAGAGATAAAATGTAGATTAGATTGGTGGTAATGGGGGAGTGGATTGGTGACTGTAAGGAAGGGGTGTAGTGGTGGTTGCTTGAAGGAAGGGGAACGATAGTAGTGGTGGGTTAGTTATTGGAAGGAAAAGGGCTTTTTTTTTTTTTTTTTTCAAATTACCTAGAATAATAGTTAATTTACTTGCTTGGATGTTATAGAAAATTACCCCTCTTAGTTCATATTATTCAGGGTTAATAAAAAATTGGGATTATTATAGGAAAACCTAAAAAAAGTAGGATTATTATAGACAATTTTTCCTAATTTATAATATAGTTTTGGTTTTATTCGGTTTAAAATTACTTACGGAATCTTTATAGGGTTTTCCCTTTAATTTAGTTGGGATTATTCCTTGAATCATTCTTCCGATGAAGAGGAGGCGGCTACGGAGGCAGATGGTTGTGATGAGGAGGAAAGCAGGATTGCATTAGGGCTCGTGCGTAAACTACAAGCTGAGACCTATTAACCCTAATACTTTTATCAACATTATGAAGGGCATTTGGATGACTAAACATGGTCTAGACATCAACAATATAGGACATCTCAATTCCAATTCTACCATTGGAAAGATAAACAAAAGGTCTTTACGGGCTAACTATATCACTTTGATAAATATGCCCTAGTTTTGGGACATAACGAAGCATGAAAAACCTTAAGATTTCCAATTTTACAATCTACCAATATGGCTTGATTTTATGACATGTAGTTTAAAGGGATACAAATTGAACCAACTGAAAAGTTCTTGGTCATATGATAAGGACTTTCTAGAAATTGAAAAATAGAGAAGTTATGGGGATTGAGAAGTCTTTGAGAATTAGGGTTTTAGTGAGATTAAAAAACCATTCAAACTTCTATAAAAGTGAAACCAAGAGGGTGATCTTCAAACTTCTATAAAAGTGAAAGACTCTCCTTTATTATTTTGCTTGTGGAAAAATTAGACACGGTTAGAAGATTTCTATCGAGAGCTATGGCTAACTGTCTTCAGAGAAGAAGTTTGGCCCATGGCTAAAAGCTTAATTCCCTATGGCGACCCCTCAAGGAATGTCATTTGGGGAATGTGGCGAAGGATGGTCTAGTATAAAGGGTGAGAAAACAGTTGGTAATTACTAAAACAACTAGTAATGAGAATCAAATTGACCCGGAGAAAATGAGAGTATGAACCAATAATAAAAGAATACTAGAACAATTGGAACACATTTTTCTCTCATACAAGAATAACAACAAAGTTGAAGAACACTATTTCTACACATCTAAAACAAGTTGAACAAACATAAACAAAAATCAGTAGTAGCTACAAGCAACACACTTTCTCTCATCCAAAATAAAGACATATAATACAAAATAAAACATCGAAAAATAAAACAAACACAAAACTTAAAGTACTCATAATGTAGAAAATCAACAATATTTTTTAAAAACGGAAATTTAAATATAAAGCTTACCAATAAAAATATCGATTTTTAGAGGGAAGTACAAGAAAGGGTGTATTTCCAAGTTGTCATAACGAATAAAATAAAACTTGGATAAACCTTAATCTATTCAGCCTATCATAAAACACATCCACAAAAAAGTCTCTACTAAGGCCCACAACTTATTGATATATTAAGCCCTATTAATCCTTTTACTTTTGTTAGTTCACTTTAAGTTGAACAGAAGGACAACTTTAATAAATTATAATGACTCATAAAATTTTACATATAAGTCTAATACAAGTTCTTGTGAGATACATTCTCCTTGAGAGACATCTCTAATTGGGCTAGCCCAAAAGGAAAAATATAGAGTAAGTTTTCTCGATAAGCATTAAGAATATTATAAGTAGGCATTTAAAATATTGTAAGTACTTAAATACTTAGTCGGTGTGCATTAAGTATATTTTACATAAGCATTAAAAATATCGTAAGTAGGAATTAAGGATATGGTAAGTAGGCTAGTAGGCTAAGTTTTTCGGTAAGCATTAAGAATATTGTAAGTATGCATTTTAAGTACTTTTTCGGTGGGCATTAAATATATTGTAAGTAGGCATTAAGGATAATATAAGCAGACATTAAGGATAATATAAGCAGACATTAAGGATACAGTAAGTGAACATTAAAGTTTAACAGGTTGAGTCTGAAAGACCTCTCTCGGTGTGATAAGTCTAATGTTGGACTATAATCCAACAAAAACTTTATTTTAATTTTCATGTGACTCCAGACTCTCAATACACATATACTATAGTTTTGAAAAGTTTTAAAAAGTGAATATGTATAAAGATGAAAGTTTTGAAAAAAAAAACAATACACAAATACTATAGTTTTAAAAGCAGATGACATAAAGATGAGGATTTTCGTATTTTGTTTTTTTATTTTTCTTAAACTTATATAAAACATACTTCTATAATTTTGTAAGAGACCATCACGCAATAGACGACTTTAAAATAAAAAGTTTATATTTGTATAAAATTATATTAGTTTTGCTGTCTAATTCATGTATGAAATATATCTAACATTGAGACTGCACCACACTACAATTAATTTAACTATAAAGTACAATTTTATTCAGAATAATACTCAAAGGAGTAAAAGAGATACTACTGCATCTTACTCGATTTGCTTAAATTTTCATTTTAGGATGTCTGTCTCATTTTGCATAATTTTTTTGTTTGGAAATGGACCCCCACTAGTTTTTTTTAATCTTAACCATACATTTGAATTCTCTTTTAATATCATCTACATAATTTATTATCTTTCTCTATTTAATGTAATATTTTAACATTTTTTATACTTTTCTTCAGATATAAACTAGATATATTATCTACTTAGTATAGTTTTTACTTTTGAATGAGTCCCAAAGAAGAATATTGAACATTCAAATTGCGGGAAGTTTATGAAATAAACAGATTCAATCTTCATGCCGTCCAATTTTAATTAATGAAAACATTTTAGCTATTCATTGAATTCCTTTCATTTTACACAATTTATTTTACATGCAAGTAGATTTATGTAGGGACTTTTTTTTGTTGACAAGAGTACAAAACCAAAACCTAAGGAGTATATGACCATAAATTTCGTATAGATATAATATTTGGTTAGCTTAGAAAAATTCCTATAGACCTTTAGATAAAAAGTGGAGCAGCTAAAATCAATAAATTCCAATGAAAAAAATTAAAAAATAGCTTTTTTTTTTTAGTGATAAATAACTTTGAGTGAGACTATTATCTCTCGATTGTAACAAATAAATTTTTTCACTTTAATCGAATTCAATTTTGGACAAGTTATATATGCGATGATTTCTTTTTTTCATGACCAATTATTATTTACTTTGTTTTTAGTTTGACTAGGGGATTATAATCCACTATGATGATTCGTAATAATTAATTTGAATCAGTTTTCAATTATTCTAATTGAAAAAAAATAACCTAACTGATGAAATTGTTGTTTTCACCGGTTAACGTTTGAAAATATCCGATCCAGGAAAAACAGTTGTATCTTTGTTTTAATTTCTGTTAAAGCAAGTGCCAATAATCTTAGTGATGACGTTCACTTTAAACATATAGTCGAACATGCTTTGTCTTGTACTTTAGAGAGGGTCGATAAAGATGTGTCGAATATGGGTGGTTTAAGATTTGGAACGGTTGATGAGAGTTGTTTGATCAACGCAACAAGAAGAGGAACAAACTGTGTGTGGCTCGACCAGCCGCTCGATCGAGTGAGGTCTTGCTCGACCGGTCGAGCGGGGGTGGCTCGGTCGAGCAACATGTCGAGCAATATGTGCAGAATAGGTCAGTAGCTTCTCTGGAAGCTCGCTCGACCGAGCGAGGTAGTGGCTCGGGTCGAGCGGAAGATCAGAAGACTACATTTGATTCTGTTTTGGTCAGAATTCCTGTGTAGACATTGAATAAGAGCATTACTTCTTGGTTTAATGTAATGTTTATTGTGATGTTTATTACTATGGTTAATTGTCATAGTTAATTAGGATGTTAATTGTGAGTTTATGGTGATTTATGAGGGAATACTAAGGGTGATGAATACTTGGCTATAAATAGGATTCATCACCCATAGTAACATTCACCACAAACACACATATTGTTGAGAGGGCTATTGCATTGTTAGAAACTTGAGAGTGTTCTTACTTTGCTTTAGTATTTGTGATCTTGAGAGATTGTTCTCAAGATAAGGGAGGTTTATTATACTTGTAATTGTTGAATTCATTATAATAAATTACATTTGAGGGGGAGGTATTCAAGATACCTCATAAACACTTGTGTTCATTCTTGCATTATATTTTCATTTGTTTTTCTTTGTTATACCTCTTTGAGGCTTGCGTTTTCAATTTCAAATCAGATTTAATTTTTCTCTTTGTTCTTTTATATTCTTGCTTGTTTGACTTTAGAGTTGAATTCCAACCATTGACTATTATATAATTCAAAGTAAAAATTATTGTTGACCAAATTAATTTTGAGTGTATATTTATGGTAGTAAATTATACTCCCTCCTATTCAACGTATGTGTCTTATTTTTATTTTGAGTCAAGTCATTTCAAATGTCACATTTCTATTTTAGACACTCTTTTTTTTAACCATAATTGGACTTTCTCTCCTAAACATATGGTCCTATTTGACTATAAATTGTACTCTCTCTAACACATGTGTTAAACCCTACTATAAATTGAACTTTATCTCCTACACATGTGGTCTCATTTGACTAACTAAAAATTTGTGATAATTCAAATCGGACACATATAGTGAATAAGAGGGAGTATATTAGCTTATATTTCAAACCCACACCCTTATTACAATGCACAAATTATTAGGTAGTCAAATACAAGATTATTAGGATCGAGATTCTAACTAGGATCGTTGAGGGAGTACGATCGAAATCGGTACAATCGGATCGTAGGATCGTATGATTCAACAAATATGCATTAATGTGCTTTGAATTACTGATTATCTATTATATTTCTTCTTTTTTCAAGTTTTAAGTTGTTTGACTTTATCTATTAAGTTTTTGATAAGAATACTTTTAATAATTATTTATTAAATTGCAAATCAAGAAAAACTTGAATTTTACAAAGGTATTGACATAATTATTTTAAATATATATTTATACATAAGTGAAATTTGTATTATATATATGAAAACATTTTATGATTAAAACTACTTGTGTAAGAACAGATCATATTATCCTAGTATCGTAGAATCGTATTATGATCCTACTACTTAAATTCTTGAGCTAAATAGGATCGCACGATTCTACCTATGACCTGGATTTGTCCCCTATTCTTGGATTGTAAGATCGTAAAAATCGTATATCAGAATTAGACTTCTAATAAATATGGTCAAATAGGGACCACATGTGAAGGAGATTAAGTATGTGCTTTAGGTTTTTAGGAGTCATTTGGAATCCCACTATTAAATAGGGGAGTAAAAATCTATTGGGCTAAATTTCCTACCAGATACTATTATAGAGTAATGATTATTTTCAAAAACATTGGTATTTTTATCAGATAATTACTTATTTTTGTGTGCATAGAGATATAGGCTAGTGAAAAGAGAGGATATTTGGACTAAGAGAAAGAAGTAGAAATGGAAGTACCATTTTTGATGGAGGAGATCAGAGATAAATCAAGGATGATGTTGATGATGGCAAAGAGGAAAGAGAATAATATGAAGAACTATGGTAAAATGGTGAAGTTGCCATAAAAAGCAAGGTGAATATGAATTTATAGGGAAAATATTTTTTTTAGGTCCCTATGGGATAAAAATTCACTCTAATTTTAGAATATTAATTCATACTGATGATTATCTACCATAATTTTAACCACTTAGATATCTAGTACTTTATTCCCCTTAATTAAGTACTACCATTTCACCCCTTTTTCAGCCGGCCCCTTAATAAATCCATTAGCAAATTAATGACTCCCTCTAAAAATTCACTTTTCCCACCCAAATCATATTTTCATTCCCTCTAAAATTCCAAATATTCCATACTGATGAACAAAATTAAAATCACAATTACAAGTTCATAAATTAAGATACACAAAAATACTCCTAAAAATAGAGAAAATTTGTCCTGAAAATACAAAAAAAAAAAAAAAAAAAATCGTAAAATGTACATATAATTACCTAGATCGACCATTTGATCTTCGATAGCTTTTCCGATTCTTTAACTGCTTCGGAGTAGTTGCACTCATTACTGATTGATAATTGTGGATTTTTTCATTCATTGACTTTTAGATTTGTACACATTATTAAAAAATAATGCATCACTAATTTCATACTTTGCCACCGAATTGCAAACAATTAATATTTCAATTTAAAGAATTTCATCAAATAACCATATTTCATCATAGAACCCAATTGAAATTTCAAAAAAATCAAAATATTCAAAAATTCAGAACGACAAAAAACAATCATAATGTCTAAAAAATTGTAACACTATATTTGAATAATAATTTTGAAGAGAAAAGAAAAGAAGGGAAAGAGAAGGGAAGGAAAGGAAGGGAAAGGAAGAGAAATGGAAGGGAAATAACTGTTTGAAGATTAGAGTTATCCCTTCAAATCTTTACAACTTTAGAGAAATTGAAACCTTAACAAAAAGTATCCATTAAATCTTTCCAATTCTCTCCCTTCTAAATCTCTTCCCTCCCACTTTGCTATCCAGACAAGAGATTCTACCTCCGTCTAAATTCCTTCCTTTTCTTTCCATCCAAACACACTATAATTGTCCAAAAATTTCAGAATTCAAAATGTCCAAATTTTACAAATTTACAATTTAAAATATGGTGCCACATTAAAACAGATCATTAGAAGAAATCAGATCATCTTCAACAGTAATACATAGAGTAGAGCCAAAGAAATTAATTACACAACTACCTCAAATCATGGGTCACTCAACAAATCTAAGTACACAACAAAGTAACCGAATAATGCAAAAAATACTTTCAGCTTTAAACAAAAAAGGAAATCATGTGCAAGGCACAATAGATGCATTAGCAACAAAATTTGAAGTGAATAGGAGAACCATAACAAGATTATGGCAAGAAGTTAAGAAGCACATGATAATAAACAATACTGTAATCAACCTGAATAACAAGAGAATTGGGAGAGAAGCACCAAACAAGATAGAATTTGATAGAGAAAAATTCAAGTGCATTAAAACTCAAGACAACTCAACTTTAAGTGGAAAAGCAAATGGAAATTTTACAATCATCATTTTGTACATGGAAGAAGAACAAAGTCCTTAGAAAGCACATAAATGCACTAAAACCTACTTTAAATGAAAAGAAAAATAAATTGCAATGGTTAAGTTTTGCACTGCCTAAGTGTCATTATGATGAAGAAAAATGATGCATTTTAAATTTAAGCCACATAATAATGTTGTTGACAACGATGAAAACCATTTCTATCTAACCCACGAAAAAAAAACTTATGATATTGCTCCAGGTGAAGTAGAACCACTTAGAGAATGTCAATGTAAAAGGTTCATACCAAAAATCATGTTCATGTGTGTTGTTGTAAAATCAATGTTTTCATCTAATGGTAATGTATTTTTTGAAGGCAAGATAGGAATATGGCCTTTTATCACGCGAGAGCTTGCAAAGAAAAGCTCAAAGCACATAAAGAAGGGGCGAGTGGAAACCAAACCAGTGCAATTCATAACCAAAGAGCATATGAGAGCAATGCTTATAAATAATGTAATCCCAACTATAAGATTAGAATGGCCTAAAGGACTGTCAAATAACATATTCATTCAAAAACATAATGTAAAGCCTCACATAGCACACAATAATAGGGAGTTCATAGAGGAAAGCAACAAAAGATGGTTTCAATATTCAATTTGTACAACCACAACCAAATTCACCTAACATGAATGTCAAAGGTCTTGGTTTCTTTAGATCTAATTAGACTTTGTAATATCATAAACCAGCATACAATGTAAAACAATTACTTGGAGCTGTCATTAATGCATTTGATAATTGAAGTCCTAATTGCTTAAGGTTTGTGTTCACTACTTTACAAGCATGCATGATTGAAGTTATGAGAAGAAAAGGTGGTTTTTATTACCACTTCCAACATATGAACAAAACCTAGGTAGGAAGGGAAGGAACATTAGCAAACTATCTGTGTTTGGAGAAATAAATAGAAGTGGAGTCCCTTTAATACCTATTCATTAAGCTTAGTATTGAAACTGTGAATCAATTAGTTAAAATGATTGGGTATGAAGGGGTTTTTGAAGAATCTCAACGACCAAATGTTAATGAAGTTATGAATGACATAGTCTAAACAAGCCAAGACCCATCAAGAAACACAACATAAATGCCGCACCAACAATGAGCAAGAACAACAATTAATTTTTGGACAAAACATGAAAGAAAAGCAACGCACAACAAAGAATTTTTGGAGCATCAATGCGCACAAGAGAATTTTAGGACATATTTAGGACACAATAACAAAGAACAAATAAGCAAAGCAAGGAAGAACAACAAACAAGATTATGCACAAAACATACAACTTTTCAACAATTTTTTGACATATTTTGGTTCTGTTAAACATGGGAATGTTTAAGATTTAAAAAACAAATTAAAAATTTATGTTCATTAGAATAAAACAATTGTAATGATCTTTGAGTTAATGAAATTATTGGTTGTTGTGTGTTACTATTAGGTAAGTAATTTTCCTAAAAATCATTGAGAATAATGGAACATTCATATGATATGACAGTTGAAAAACAATACAAACCCCCTTTGTTCGATTTTATGTGGCTAAAAACATGCTCTCACTAAAAGATCACAAACTAATTGAAAAAAAATGCATCAAAATCTAGTTAATCATCATCAATTAGTACAAAAAACACAACCATAAGACCAGATATATACTTGTAAATGGACCCAATGTATCAAGCCATTCCTCGTCTTCACAATCACTTTTCGCAAAAAACAAAAGCTTCAACACAAGAATATTCACCATTTTGATTCACCTCTATATTTGGAATATAGATTGGTTCACCATCCGAATCAAGTTCTCTTCCCTATTTCGGATCTGTTTCAACTAAAGATTGGTCACCACCATAAGAATTACTTATTTCCTTTTCATTTGGTTTCAAATGCATGTTAGGGTTTTCATCATCAAACTCTTTGAAATCATCATTCAAAGACAAGTTAGGATTTTCCATGAACCCAAAGGAAATAAAGAGACAACAAGAACAAGAGGGAGGCGAATGAATTTTAGAGATGGAGAAGATGGAGGCGAGTGAATTTCAAGGATACAGAAGTGGAGGCTAAAGGAATTTCAGGGATGGAGAAGAGCTAAGGTTGAAGATGATAGAAATAAGGTTCTTGAAACCCAGATGACGAACAAGGGAGGCAAGTGAATCAGGGATGGCTAAGGTTTCTTTCAAATTAGAAGGAAGGTTAGATGGTGGGTATATTCATTACTTTAAGTGTATTTATTTTAGTTTAGAAATGACCCCTGTGATGACTTTCATATACCATTTTACCATCGAGTTGATGATAAGACACTAAACTATCACCATAAAAGACTTTAAAACCCAATATATGGATAGATCGAATCCAATAAATGGATAGAATAACTATATAATATAGAGAAAATAAATTTTAATTGTAACTAAAAATGAAATAAAAAAAACAAAAATAAAGAGATTGGGGGCTTACCATCAACTATAAGGTTGACAGTAGCCCCAAAATTAACAATGGGGGTTAAGTTGTTTATAGAGAAAAAAGGAGATAAAAGAGGTTAGATGGAAACCTTGATTTTGTTTTATGTTTAAATAGATACCCTTAATACAACCATGTTCGTAAGGGTAGTTGAGTACTTTCATGTTGATATTATTGTCCTATTCAAAATGCATTTTTTTATCTATTTTTAGTGACCACTTAGCACTATACATTTAAGGTTATTTGGTCTAATCTAAACAGTTCAAAAATGTACATCATTCTCTTCCAAGTAATGTCCGCATATTCAATATAAAATTTATACCTCTATATTGTTCTTATATATATTTAATATATTAGATTTATCCTTAGACGACATAATCCTTTAGTTTATCTTCCTAGAGTTAGGGTTTCCCTCTCAAGGTTTTCTTTAGACTTTTCTCCCTTACTTTAAGGTTTTGTCTTGTTTAGTACAGTTTGTTGTATCTTACTCCATCAGTTATGTTAGAGGATATCATTGAACAATGCGTAAAATTACAAATCATAAATGACTCGGATGATATATTGGATTTCAGTGCTGAAGCTATTGAGAACGATGATGTTAAATTAGGGTTACATCTGGTGGGTAAATTACTAGCTTAAAAACTCATCAACCTTGATGCCCTTAAACGCACAATGAACCATGTTTGGAGTCTAAGAAAACTTTATCATCAGACCCATGGACTCAAATGTTTTCATCTTTCAGTTCTTACATTGACAAGACAAGAAGAGGGTGTTGGAGGGTCGGCCATGGTGTTTTGAACAACGGTTGCTTCTTCTGCAAGAAATCTCAAATGATATTGTTCCTTATGAGGTAACTCTAAATCTCTCTCCTTTTTGGGTTCGACTTTATAATCTTCCTTTTGGGTTTAGGTTAGAGGAGAGGGTTAGATCTATTGCTAATTTTGTAGGGGAGGTT